>NW_027189139.1:1448071-1455571 GCF_040958095.1 Procambarus clarkii | reverse complement strand
GGTAGAAAGGAAGAGCTGTCTAGCATATGTAGAGAAGTTCAAAAGAGTATTCCTGCAGAAGGATATGACAAGGGAAGAGAAAAAGCAGGCAGCAGACGCGAGGAAGGAGCACAGGGAGAGCGAAAGGAATCGGGGAGCCACAACCCCGATCCCTACAATCTCAGAGGGGAATGGGGAACCCTCCTCAAACAGTGCAACAGCCACAGGGATTGGGGCACCACCCCACATTCTACCCAACAGACACAAAACCTGCCCCATCCCCTGTCAGCCCCCCACTAAGTACCCACCTAGGGCACCCTCCCCCCACCCCCTCCTCCTCCACTCACCCCTCTCCCCTGGACCTCACTCTCCCACATCCCTCAAGCCCTCCCTCTTCCACATGCCTTCCCTCCCCCCGCCCCCCTAAGCCCCCCAATCTCCCCCATGCCATCTAAGTCTTCCCCTCTCCCCACTTCCGTAAACCCTCCCCTCTTCCTCACCCACCTCAGCCCTCCTTTCCCCCCCACGCCCCCCAAGCCCTCCACCCTTTTCTCCCCCGCCCCAAGCCCCCCCCATCTCCCCTATCCCCACAGCCTCTCCTCCCCCCCCCATGCTTCTCCAACCCTCCCTCTCTCACCCCCCCCCCAACCCTCCTCCTCTCACTCTCCCCCAACCCTCTCACTCTCACTCTCCCCCTCTTACCCCCCCCTTACCCTCCCCCTCTCCCCCATCACCCCCCTCCCCCACCCCCCCAATCCCTCCTACCTCCACCAGTCTCCCCGTGCCAGGCCCCCCCAGCTCCCACTCACCCCAGATCCCAAAGGTCCCCCACAGAGAAGAACATAAGAACATAAGAACATAAGAACAAAGGTAACTGCAGAAGGCCTATTGGCCCATACGAGGCAGCTCCTATTCTATAACCACCCAATCCACTCATATACTTGTCCAACCCGTGCTTGAAACAATCGAGGGACCCCACCTCCACAATGTTACGCGGCAATTGGTTCCACAAATCAACAACCCTGTTACTGAACCAGTATTTACCCAAGTCTTTCCTAAATCTAAACTTATCCAATTTATACCCATTGTTTCGTGTTCTGTCCTGTGTTGATACTTTTAATACCCTATTAATATCCCCCGGTTATGTCCATTCATCCACTTGTAAACCTCTATCATGTCACCCCTAACTCTTCGCCTTTCCAGTGAATGCAACTTAAGCTTGTTAATCTTTCTTCATATGAAAGATTTCTAATTTGGGGAATTAACTTAGTCATCCTACGCTGGACACGTTCAAGTGAATTTATATCCATTCTATAATATGGCGACCAAAACTGAACTGCATAATCTAAATGGGGCCTAACTAGAGCAAGATATAGCTTGAGAACCACACCAGGTGTCTTGTTACTAACGCTGCGATTAATAAATCCAAGTGTCCGATTTGCCTTATTACGAACATTTATGCATTGATCCTTTTGTTTTAAATTCTTACTAATCATAACTCCCAGATCCCTTTCGCAATCCGACTTCGCAATCACAACACCATCTAGCTCGTATCTTGTAACTCTATCATCATTACCTAACCTCAGAACTTTACATTTATCAGCATTAAACTGCATCTGCCAATCCTTTGACCATTTCAAAACCCTATCTAGATCAACTTGAAGTGATAGTGAGTCCTCCTCCGAATTAATTTCCCTACCGATTTTCGTATCATCGGCAAATTTGCAAATGTTGCTACTCAAACCTGAATCTAAATCATTTATATATATTATAAACAACAGAGGTCCCAGGACAGAGCCTTGAGGCACTCCACTAACAACATTTTCCCACTCTGACTTGATTCCATTTATACTAACTCTCTGTTTCCTTTGGTATAGCCATGCCCTAATCCAGCTTAATATAGCACCCCCAATACCATGAGACTCTATCTTTTTAATCAGTCTTTCATGTGGCACTGTATCAAAAGCTTTGCTAAAGTCAAGGTATACAACATCGCAATCCTTACCACTATCAACTGCCTCAACAATGCTAGAATAAAAAGATAACAAATTTGTTAAACATGAACGGCCATTTATAAAACCATGTTGCGACTCAATTATTAATTTATGTTTTTCAAGATGAAGACGAATTTTATTTGCTATTATAGATTCGAGTAACTTTCCACAATAGACGTTAGGCTAATTGGTCGATAGTTAGACGCAAGTGATCTATCTCCTTTCTTAAAAACTGGTATCACATTAGCAACTTTCCAAAACTCTGGTACTCTGCCTGACTCTATTGATTATTAAATATGGTTGACAGTGGGTCACAAAGCTCCTCTTTGCATTCTTTAAGCACCCTGGCAAACACTTCATCCGGCCCTGGGGATTTGTTTGGTTTGAGTTTTACTATTTGTTTAAGAACATCCTCCCTGGTAACTGCTAAACTCGTCAACCTGTCCTCTTTCCCACCCACATAGACTTGTTCGGCTGAAGGCATATTGTTAAGTTCCTCTTTAGTAAATACAGATACAAAATATTTATTAAAAATACTACTCATCTCTTCATCACTATCTGTTATTTGACCTGTCTCAGTTTTAATGGACCTATCCTTTCCCTAGTCTTAGTACGATATAACTGAAAAAACCCTTTAGGATTTGTCTTTGCTTGCCCTGCTATGCGAACTTCATAGTTTCTTTTGCTTTCCTTATCTCTTTTTTAACATTTCTAACCAGTTGTATGAATTCCTGTTCTAAAGTGACCTCCCCATTTTTAATCCTTTTGTACCAAGCTCTCTTTTACCTATAAGGTTCTTCAAATTCTTTGTTATCCACTTTGGGTCATTAGTATTCGATCTATTCAATTTGTATGGTATACAACGTTCCTGTGCTTTGTTTAGAATATTCTTAAATAAGTTATATATTGAATCCACATCGAAATCCCCATTTAAGTCACCTATCGCTGGGTTCATGTCTCGCTCCAAGACCGGCCCACACCCATACCCAAGACTTTCCAATCAATTTGACCCAAAAAATTTCTTAGGCTATTAAAATCAGCTTTTCGAAAATCTGGCACTTTAACAGAATTTTCTCCTACTGGTCTATTCCATTCTATGCTAAATCTGATTTCTTTGTGATCACTGCTCCCTAGCTCACTCCCTATTTCGATGTCATTAATTTGCGTTTCCCTTAGTTAACACTAAATCTAAAATATTATTTTCCCGTGTTGGTTCCTTAATGTGTTGCGTAAGAAAGCAATCGTCAATTAATTCTAGAAAATCTTCTGCTTCACTATTCCCTGTTTTGTTCAACCAGTTTATTCCGCTAAAATTAAAGTCACCCATGACATAAATACTGTTAGATCTAGATGCTCTAGATATTTCATCCCATAGATGCTTTGCTTCCATTCTGTCTAAATTTGGTGGCCTATATATTACTCCTATAATATTATTAGCTTTTTCGTTTAATTCAATCCAAATAGTTTCTGTGTGGCTCTGTTTTGATTCCCTCTTTGAGACTACATTTCAAATTGTCCCTAACATATATGGCTACTCCACCTCCTCGTCTAATATATCTATCTGTGTGAAATAGTTTAAATCCATATATTTGATATTCAGCTAATAGTTCTCTATTTTCTACATTCATCCACGTTTCGGTAAGTGCAATAATATCTATTTTTTCTGTGCAGACAAGAGCATTTTATTCGTTAATTTTATTTCTTAGACTTCTACTGTTAGTGTAATATACCCTAAGTGAATTGTTTTTTTGCGGACCTTCTCTTTCCCTGATCGTTTTGCCAATTCCTTTCTCAGCAGAAGAAAGAAGCAGAAGAGAGTCAGTTTCAGGGTGATGTACTCAAACACAGATGGGATCACAAGCAAGACAAGTGAACTAAGGTAAAGAGCACAGGAAGTTAACCCAGATGTGATCGGACTCACTGAAATAAAACTCTCTGGAATCATAACGAATGCCGTGTTTCCCCAGGAGTACACAGTAATAAGGAAAGAGAGGGAAGGTAGGGGAAGAGGCGGAGTTGCCCTACTCATGAGAAAGGAATGGAGTTTTAAAGAGATGGCCAACCCGGGCTGTGAGGAGTTCAGAGACTACATAGCAGGCACCATAACAATGGGAGGACCAAGAATAGTAGTAGCAGTAATATACAACCCTCCACCAAATGACAGAAGACCCAGTCAAGAGTATGAAAACAAAAACATGGCAGTTAACACTATAATTGACAGGGCAGCCTCTGCTGCCTGTAGAAATAGATCCCACCTGCTCATCATGGGCGACTTCAATCACGGAAGGATTGACTGGGAGAACAAGGAACCGCATGGAGGCGAGGATACGTGGAGAGCCAAACTATTGGAGGTGGTGACAAGAAACTTCTTAACCCAGCATGTCGGAGAACCCACAAGGATGAGAGGCAATGATGAACCAGCGAGACTCGACCTAGTCTTCACTCTGAACGACTCCGACATAAGAAAAATCGGTTTTGAGGACGCAGTAGGAACGAACGACCACAGTGTACTGGTGTTTGAGTACTTGATTGAAGAAGGGTTATTGAACTCGAGGAGGGATACCGAAACCAAAAGGTTAGCATACCGAAAGGGAAACTATGAGGGGATAAGAAAATTCCTAACAGATATAGCATGGGAAACAGAGCTCAGGGGAAAGACGGCCCAAGATATGATGGATTACATCACACAGAAATGCAAGGACGCAGCAAACAAGTTTGTCCCAGTCCAAAAGGAAAACAGAGAAATGAAAATGAGAAACCCATGGTTTAATCAGAGATGTGGGCTAGCTAAGCAACAAAGTAAAAGGGCATGGAGAAACTATAGGAATAACAGGACACTGGAGAGCAGAGAAAGATACCAGAATGCCAGGAATGAATATGTCAGGATGAGAAGAGAGGCAGAAAGATAATACGAAAATGACATCGCAAGCAAGGCAAAGACTCAGCCTAAATTGTTGCATAGCCACATCAGGAGAAAAACGACAGTAAAGGAACAGGGTATGAAATTAAGGATAAAGGCGGAAGGATTCACTACAAATGACAAGGAAGTGTGTGAGGAATTGAATAAGAAATTCCAGGAGGTCTTCACCTTAGAGCAAGGAGAAATTACATAAGAACATAAGAACAAAGGTAACTGCAGAAGGCCTATTGGCCCATACGAGGCAGCTCCTATTCTATAACCACCCAATCCCACTCATATACTTGTCCAACCCGCGCTTGAAACAATCGAGGGACGCCACCTCCACCACGTTACGCGGCAATTGGTTCCACAAATCAACAACCCTGTTACTGAACCAGTATTTACCCAAGTTTCCTAAATCTAAATTTATCCAATTTATACCCATTGTTTCGTGTTCTGTCTTGTGTTGATATTTTTAATACCCTATTAATATCCCCCCTGTTATGTCCATTCATCCACTTGTAAACCTCTATCATGTCACCCCTAACCCTTTCCCTTTCCAGTGAATGCAACTTAAGCTTTGTTAATCTTTCTTCATATGAAAGATTTCTAATTTGGGAATTAACTTAGTCATCCTACGTTGGACACGTTCAAGTGAATTTATATCCATTCTATAATACGGCGACCAAAACTGAACTGCATAATCTAAATGGGGCTAACCAGATCAAGATATAGCTTAAGAACCACACCAGGTGTCTTGTTACTAACGCTTTGATTAATAAATCCCAGTGTCCTATTCGCCTTATTACGAACATTCATGCATTGATCCTTTTGTTTTAAATTCTTACTAATCATAACTCCCAGATCCCTTTCGCAATCCGACTTCGCAATCTCAACACCATCTAGCTCGTATCTTGTAACTCTATCATCATTACCTAGCCTCAGAACTTTACATTTATCAGCATTAAACTGCATTTGCCAATCATTTGACCATTTCAAAACCCTATCTAGATCAACTTGAAGTGATAGTGAGTCCTCCTCCGAATTAATTTCCCTACCGATTTTCGTATCATCGGCAAATTTGCAAATGTTGCTACTCAAACTTGAATCTAAATCATTTATAATATTATAAACAACAGAGGTCCCAGGACAGAGCCCTGAGGTACTCACTAACAACATTATCCCACTCTGACTTAACCCCATTTATACTATTTATTTATTTATTTATGCATATACAAGAATGTACATAAGGAATGTGAGGATACAAATATGGTAATTACAGTCTTGTAAAGCCACTAGCACGCGCAGCGTTTCGGCAGGTCCTTAATCTAAGAAAATTTTAAGGAGGTAAATACTAGCAAAATTTATAGACAAAAAATGATAACAGATTACATGGAATGAAAAAAAAAATATGAGAGAAAATTATAGGTACAGTATATTAAAGCACATAGGTAGCTATGATTGATTGCAATGACAGCTTAAAATGGTAGTTGACAACAAATTGGTAGGCACAATACAGCAGAAACAATATAAGATTGATTGCAACGACAGCTTGAATGGTAGTTGACAAAAATTGGTAGTCACAATACAGCAAATGGCTAGCACATAAAAGAAGACAGCAATGAACACAATGATAAGGTTGTTTGATATTACATAAAAATTAGGAGATTGGGTAACACTAGGTACAGAGCAAATTTAAAGCTCAGTGTAGGAAACTAAATAGATGAAGTTAGGTACTTTTAAGAACATAAGAACATAAGAACAAAGGTAACTGCAGAAGGCCTATTGGCCCATACGAGGCAGCTCCTATTCTATAACCACCAATCCCACTCATATACTTGTCCAACCCGTGCTTGAAACAATCGAGGGACCCCACCTCCACAATGTTACGCGGCAATTGGTTCCACAAATCAACAACCCTGTTACTGAACCAGTTTACCCAAGTCTTTCCTAAATCTAAACTTATCCAATTTATATCCATTGTTTCGTGTTCTGTCCTGTGTTGATACTTTAATACCCTATTAATATCCACCCGGTTATGTCCATTCATCCACTTGTAAACCTCTATCATGTCACCCCTAACTCTTCGCCTTTCTAGTGAATGCAACTTAAGCTTTGTTAATCTTTCTTCATATGAAAGATTTCTAATTTGGGGAATTAACTTAGTCATCCTACGCTGGACACGTTCAAGTGAATTTATATCCATTCTATAATATGGCGACCAAAACTGAACTGCATAATCTAAATGGGGCCTAACTAGAGCAAGATATAGCTTGAGAACCACACCAGGTGTCTTGTTACTAACGCTGCGATTAATAAATCCAAGTGTCCGATTTGCCTTATTACGAACATTTATGCATTGATCCTTTTGTTTTAAATTCTTACTAATCATAACTCCCAGATCCTTTCGCAATCCGACTTCGCAATCACAAAACCATCTAGCTCGTATCTTGTAACTCTATCATCATTACCTAACCTCAGAACTTTACATTATCAGCATTAAACTGCATCTGCCAATCCTTTGACCATTTCAAAACCCTTGACCATTTTGGTTTTGCTTTTAAATAAGGCAAAAGTTTTACAGTTTTCAATTCACTAGGGAGTGAGTTCCATAGACTAGGTCCCTTA
>NW_027189139.1:1302043-1447571 GCF_040958095.1 Procambarus clarkii | reverse complement strand
CCAAGCTACTTCACCAACACCTCTCCTTCCATGCTACTCTCACCGCACCTCTCCTTCCATGCTACTCTCACCAGCACCTCTCCTTCTATGCTACTCTCACCAGCACCTCTCCTTAGGTGCTACTCCCACCAGCACCTCTCTTTCCATGCTACTCTCACCAACACCTCTCCTTCCATGCTACTCTCACCAGCACCTCTCTTTCCACGCTACTCTCACCAGCACCTCTCCTTCTATGCTACTCTCACTAGCACCTCTCCTTCCATGCTACTCTCACCAGCACCTCTCCTTCCATGCTACTCTCACCAGCACCTATCCTTCCATATTACTCTCACCAGCACCTCTCCTTCCATGTTACTCTCACCAACTCCTCTCCTTAGATGCTACTCTCACCAGCACGTCTCCTTCAAACGGTGCTCTCACCAGCACCTCTCCTTCCATGTTACTCTCACCAGCACCTCTCCTTCCAATGTACTCTCACCAACACCTCTCATGCTGCTCTCACCAACACCTCTCTTTCCATGTTACTCTCAACAGCACCTCTCCTTCCATGTTACTCTCACCAGCACCTCTCCTTCCATGCTACTCTCACCAGCACCTCTCCTTCCATGCTATTCTCACAATCACCTCTCCATCCATGCTACTCTCACCTGCACCTCTCCTTCCATGCTACTCTCACCATCACCTCTCCATCCATGCTACTCTCACCAGCACCTCTCCTTCCATGCTACTCTCACCAGCACCTCTTCTTCCTTGCTACTCTAACCAACACCTCTCCTTAGGTGCTACTCTCACCAGCACCTCTCCTACCATGCTACTCTCACCAACACCTCTCATTAGGTGCTACTCTCACCAGCACCTCTCCTTCTGTTCTACTCTCACCAGCACCTCTCCTTCCATGCTACTCTCACCAGCACCTCTCTTTCCACGCTACTCTCACCAGCACCTCTCCTTCTATGCTACTCTCACTAGCACCTCTCTTTACATGCTACTCTCACCAACGCCTCTCCTTCCATGTTACTCTCACCAACACCTCCTTCCATGCTACTCTCACCAGCACCTCTCCTTCCATGCTACTCTCACCAGCACTTCTCCTTCCATGCTACTCTCACCAACATCTCTCTTTTCATGCAACTCTTACCAGCACCTCTCCTTCCATGCTACTCTCACCAACACCTCTCCTTCCATGCTACTCACCAGCACCTCTCCTTCCATGCTACTCTCACCCGCACCTCTCCTTCCATGCTACTCTCACCGCACCTATCCTTCCATGCTGCTCTCACCAACACCTCTCCTTCCATGCTAATCATACCAACACCTCTCCTTCCATGCTACTCTCACCAGCACCTCTTCTTAGGTGCTACTCTCACCAGTACCTCTCCTTCCATGTTACTCTCACCAGCTCCTCTCCTTCCATGCTACTCTCACCATCACCTCTCCTTAGGTGCTACTCTCACTAACACCTCTCCTTCAATGCTACTCTCACCAGCACCTCTTTTAGGTGCTACTCTCACCAGTACCTCTCCTTCCAGGCTACTTTCACCATCGCCTCTCCTTTCATGCAACTCTCACCATCACCTCTCCTTATGTGCTACTCTCACCAGCACCTCGCCTTCCATGCTACTCTCACCAGCACCTCTCCTTCCATGCTACTCTCACCAGTACCTCTCCTTCCATGCTACTCTCACCGACACCGCTCCTTCCGTGTTACTTTCACTAACAGCTCTCCTTAGATGCTACTCTCACCAGCACCTCTCCTTCCATGTTACTCTCACCAACACCTCTCCTTCCATGTTACTCTCACCAACACCTTTCCCTCCATGCTACTCTCACCAACACCTCTCCTTCCTTGCTACTCTCACCAGCACCTCTCCATCCATGCTACTCTCACCAGCACCTCTCCTTCCATGCTACTCTCACAGCAACTCTCCTTCCATGCTACTCTCACCAGCACCTTTGCTTAGGTGCTACTCTCACCAGCACCTCTCCTTCCATGCTACTCTCACCAGCACCTCTTCTGCCATGCTACTCTCACTAGCACCTCTCCTTCCATGCTACTCTCACCACCAACTCTCCTTCCATGCTATTCTCACCAGCACCTTTACTTAGGTGCTACTCTCACCAGCACCTCTCCTTCCGTGCTACTCTAACCAGCACCTTTCCTTCCATGCTACTCTCACCAGCACCTCTCCTTCCATGCTACTCTCACCATCACCTCTCCTTCCATGCTACTCTCACCAACATCTCTCCTTCCATGCTACTCTCACCAACACCTCTCCTACCATGCTACTCTGACTTGCACCTCGCCTTCCATGCTACTCTCACCAGCACCTCTCCTTCCATGCTATTCTCACAATCACCTCTCCATCCATGCTACTCTCACCTGCACCTCTCCTTCCATGCTACTCTCACCATCACCTCTCCATCCATGCTACTCTCACCAGCACCTCTCCTTCCATGCTACTCTCACCAGCACCTCTTCTTCCTTGCTACTCTAACCAACACCTCTCCTTAGGTGCTACTCTCACCAGCACCTCTCCTACCATGCTACTCTCACCAACACCTCTCATTAGGTGCTACTCTCACCAGCACCTCTCCTTCTGTTCTACTCTCACCAGCACCTCTCCTTCCATGCTACTCTCACCAGCACCTCTCTTTCCACGCTACTCTCACCAGCACCTCTCCTTCTATGCTACTCTCACTAGCACCTCTCTTTACATGCTACTCTCACCAACGCCTCTCCTTCCATGTTACTCTCACCAACACCTCCTTCCATGCTACTCTCACCAGCACCTCTCCTTCCATGCTACTCTCACCAGCACTTCTCCTTCCATGCTACTCTCACCAACATCTCTCTTTTCATGCAACTCTTACCAGCACCTCTCCTTCCATGCTACTCTCACCAACACCTCTCCTTCCATGCTACTCTCACCAGCACCTCTCCTTCCATGCTACTCTCACCCGCACCTCTCCTTCCATGCTACTCTCACCGCACCTATCCTTCCATGCTACTCTCACCAACACCTCTCCTTCCATGCTAATCATACCAACACCTCTCCTTCCATGCTACTCTCACCAGCACCTCTTCTTAGGTGCTACTCTCACCAGTACCTCTCCTTCCATGTTACTCTCACCAGCTCCTCTCCTTCCATGCTACTCTCACCATCACCTCTCCTTAGGTGCTACTCTCACTAACACCTCTCCTTCAATGCTACTCTCACCAGCACCTCTTCTTAGGTGCTACTCTCACCAGTACCTCTCCTTCCAGGCTACTTTCACCATCGCCTCTCCTTTCATGCAACTCTCACCATCACCTCTCCTTATGTGCTACTCTCACCAGCACCTCGCCTTCCATGCTACTCTCACCAGCACCTCTCCTTCCATGCTACTCTCACCAGTACCTCTCCTTCCATGCTACTCTCACCGACACCGCTCCTTCCGTGTTACTTTCACTAACAGCTCTCCTTAGATGCTACTCTCACCAGCACCTCTCCTTCCATGTTACTCTCACCAACACCTCTCCTTCCATGTTACTCTCACCAACACCTTTCCCTCCATGCTACTCTCACCAACACCTCTCCTTCCTTGCTACTCTCACCAGCACCTCTCCATCCATGCTACTCTCACCAGCACCTCTCCTTCCATGCTACTCTCACAGCAACTCTCCTTCCATGCTACTCTCACCAGCACCTTTGCTTAGGTGCTACTCTCACCAGCACCTCTCCTTCCATGCTACTCTCACCAGCACCTCTTCTGCCATGCTACTCTCACTAGCACCTCTCCTTCCATGCTACTCTCACCACCAACTCTCCTTCCATGCTATTCTCACCAGCACCTTTACTTAGGTGCTACTCTCACCAGCACCTCTCCTTCCGTGCTACTCTAACCAGCACCTTTCCTTCCATGCTACTCTCACCAGCACCTCTCCTTCCATGCTACTCTCACCATCACCTCTCCTTCCATGCTACTCTCACCAACATCTCTCCTTCCATGCTACTCTCACCAACACCTCTCCTACCATGCTACTCTGACTTGCACCTCGCCTTCCATGCTACTCTCACCAGCACCTCTCCTTCCATGCTATTCTCACAATCACCTCTCCATCCATGCTACTCTCACCTGCACCTCTCCTTCCATGCTACTCTCACCATCACCTCTCCATCCATGCTACTCTCACCAGCACCTCTCCTTCCATGCTACTCTCACCAGCACCTCTTCTTCCTTGCTACTCTAACCAACACCTCTCCTTAGGTGCTACTCTCACCAGCACCTCTCCTACCATGCTACTCTCACCAACACCTCTCATTAGGTGCTACTCTCACCAGCACCTCTCCTTCTGTTCTACTCTCACCAGCACCTCTCCTTCCATGCTACTCTCACCAGCACCTCTCTTTCCACGCTACTCTCACCAGCACCTCTCCTTCTATGCTACTCTCACTAGCACCTCTCTTTACATGCTACTCTCACCAACGCCTCTCCTTCCATGTTACTCTCACCAACACCTCCTTCCATGCTACTCTCACCAGCACCTCTCCTTCCATGCTACTCTCACCAGCACTTCTCCTTCCATGCTACTCTCACCAACATCTCTCTTTTCATGCAACTCTTACCAGCACCTCTCCTTCCATGCTACTCTCACCAACACCTCTCCTTCCATGCTACTCTCACCAGCACCTCTCCTTCCATGCTACTCTCACCCGCACCTCTCCTTCCATGCTACTCTCACCGCACCTATCCTTCCATGCTACTCTCACCAACACCTCTCCTTCCATGCTAATCATACCAACACCTCTCCTTCCATGCTACTCTCACCAGCACCTCTTCTTAGGTGCTACTCTCACCAGTACCTCTCCTTCCATGTTACTCTCACCAGCTCCTCTCCTTCCATGCTACTCTCACCATCACCTCTCCTTAGGTGCTACTCTCACTAACACCTCTCCTTCAATGCTACTCTCACCAGCACCTCTTCTTAGGTGCTACTCTCACCAGTACCTCTCCTTCCAGGCTACTTTCACCATCGCCTCTCCTTTCATGCAACTCTCACCATCACCTCTCCTTATGTGCTACTCTCACCAGCACCTCGCCTTCCATGCTACTCTCACCAGCACCTCTCCTTCCATGCTACTCTCACCAGTACCTCTCCTTCCATGCTACTCTCACCGACACCGCTCCTTCCGTGTTACTTTCACTAACAGCTCTCCTTAGATGCTACTCTCACCAGCACCTCTCCTTCCATGTTACTCTCACCAACACCTCTCCTTCCATGTTACTCTCACCAACACCTTTCCCTCCATGCTACTCTCACCAACACCTCTCCTTCCTTGCTACTCTCACCAGCACCTCTCCATCCATGCTACTCTCACCAGCACCTCTCCTTCCATGCTACTCTCACAGCAACTCTCCTTCCATGCTACTCTCACCAGCACCTTTGCTTAGGTGCTACTCTCACCAGCACCTCTCCTTCCATGCTACTCTCACCAGCACCTCTTCTGCCATGCTACTCTCACTAGCACCTCTCCTTCCATGCTACTCTCACCACCAACTCTCCTTCCATGCTATTCTCACCAGCACCTTTACTTAGGTGCTACTCTCACCAGCACCTCTCCTTCCGTGCTACTCTAACCAGCACCTTTCCTTCCATGCTACTCTCACCAGCACCTCTCCTTCCATGCTACTCTCACCATCACCTCTCCTTCCATGCTACTCTCACCAACATCTCTCCTTCCATGCTACTCTCACCAACACCTCTCCTACCATGCTACTCTGACTTGCACCTCGCCTTCCATGCTACTCTCACCAGCACCTCTCCTTCCATGCTATTCTCACTAGCACCTCTCCTTCCATGCTACTCTCTCCAGCACCTCTCTTTCCATGCTACTCTCACCAACATCTCTCCTTCTATGCTACACTCACCAGCACCTCTCCTTCCATGCTACTCTCACCAGCACCTCTCCTTCTATACTACTCTCACCAGCACCTCTCCTGCTATGTCACTCCCACCAACATCTCTCCTTCCATGTTACTCTCACCAGCACCTTTCCTTCCATGCTACACTCACCAGCTCCTCTCCTTTCATGCTACGCTCACCAACATCTCTCCTTCCATGCTACACTCACCAGCACCTCTCCTTCCATGCTACTCTCACCAGCACCTCTCCTTCCATGCTACTCTCACCAGCACCTCTCCTTCCATGCTACTCCCACCAACATCTCTCCTTCCATGCTACTCTCACCAGCACCTCTCCTTCCATGCTACTCTCACTAGCACCTCTCCTTCCATGCTACACTCACCAGCACCTCTCCTTCCATGCTACACTCACCAGCACCTCTCCTTCCATGCTTCTCTCACCAGCACCTCTTCTTCCATGCTACTCTCACCAGCACCTCTCTTTCCATGCTACTCCTACCAACATCTCTCCTTCCATGCTACTCTCACCAGCACCTCTCCTTCCATGCTACTCTCGCTAGCACCTCTCCTTCCATGCTGCTCTCACTAGCACCTCTCCTTCCATGCTACACTCACCAGCACCTCTCCTTCCATGCTACTCTCACCAGCACCTCTCCTTCCATGCTACTCTCACTAGCACCTCTCCTTCCATGCTACTCTCACCAGCACCTCTCCTTCCATGCTACTCTCACCAACACCCCTCCTTCCATGCTACTCTCACCAACACCTCTCCTTCCATGCTACACTCACCAACACCTCTCCTTCCATGCTACTCTCACCAGCATGTATGCAAAGTTTTTGGACCCTTACTTCCACCTGTCTTGGTCGTCCTATTTCAATTATCTCTGGGTCCTTGCTCTCAAGGTCTTACCTAACCTATATTTTGTGAGAGGGGAGGAAGAGGAGCTTGCAGATAGTGAACGCGTTTTTGTCTATGCTCTCTAATGCCATCTAACTAACTCGCTGTTTCACATATTCATTGGGTTCTCCATCGACCCATTTCCAACCACTTGGGCTGGACTGTAGAGCGACGGTCTTGCTACATGCAGGTCGGCGTTCAATCCCCGACCGTCCACAAGTGGTTGGGCACCATTCCTTCTCCCCGTCTCATCCCAAATCTTTATCCTGACCCCTTCCAAATACTATATAGTCGTAATTGCTTTGCGCTTTTCCCCTGATAGTTCCCTTCCCTTCCTATCATAGTCTGGCGCGGTGTTTCGCACAGCTTGCACTCGGGCTCTGGTTCCTTTCATCCTTCTCCAAGCCAGAGCATTCACTTAGAAGAAAATATTAAAGGTTCACAACGGCATGGACTCAGCATCCCTAAACTACTCAGGCAACCGGTGTTGCGTCGCTTTAAGATCCGTGATCAGTATCTCATGAGAGTCTTACTAGAATTATGAAATGGTCTTTCGTCTAGCAGTTTATCTGCCATTCACTTGCTACTGTTCATTTTACGGAAGAATCAAAGTCTGCTGAGAGCTTTGACTGCTGAGTATTTTTCCTTATCAAACCTTTTTGTGCCGCCATCCTCTGGAAACGATTTTATGTTACTGCTGAACTTTATGCAGTTTCGTGAATTTTACACAAAATGTGTTCTCGTATACATGCCAGTTCCTATTTATGAAGCAAGGTTCATTTGTTTTTAAGCTGATTCTCGCAGGGCCTATGTGGCTCTGAAGTTCTTTAACCACCGTGCTGCGCTGCCTTAAAATATGATATTCCCGCTGTGCGCAGAAAAGAAATTCTTTGACAAAAGTTATTTTTCTTTCGAAATGTGTTAAATGCCCTCCCCTGATCACATATATGTTGAAAATATTGCACAAATATACTTACTTTAGCCGCAGTGGTGTCCAGAAAATGTTGGGTGCCGTCACAGCTTAGTAGTTGTCCGTTCTGTAGCCTCCTGCAGGCAGTCGTGCGCCAGATTCAACAAGCGCGAGTTGCCGCAAATAATTTTATGATAATTTTTTCTGTACAATTACAAATGCATTCAGTTTTTTAGTTTTTTTTGGCTAGTTCTATGTATATTGAACAGGTTTACTATATTCAGGAAATAGAATATCCGTACTGTTCAAAGAAAATGTGTTACATGTATCACAAATGTGTCCACAAATATTGTTCATATTTTCTATATTATATGTTCAATTATTTACATTTGCAACTTATTTAACACGCTGTACACTATCACAGACTATATACATCACTGTCAACACACCTAGAACTGCGTAAGTATGTGATAATCTCTGAAGCAGTCAACAGATCACAAGGCAACTTTGCACTCAACGTACCAGGTGCAGATGGATCTTCGCTTCTGTTCCCTACATTGCGTGTTCTTGCAAATAACGCAAGGATGTTTATCCATTTCTCGTATGCCTTTGCTTGGCATATAACCAAGCTTGTGTACAGCAAGGTGTTCTTTACCCCTGAGTCTGTCTGGAACTGAGTGAGGCCTTGTTGCTGGCACCCCCATGTGTCACAACATTGCCCTCCACCCATACCTCACCAGTAGTTGTGACACTAGAGCAACACTGTATGTACGGATAGGTTGTCTCCTGCCATATTTCACGAGATACGTGTTGAAACTGTTCAGCTCTGCAACGTCAACGAGGTGGAAAACAATTTCTTTGTCCACTTCACAGATTTTCTCACGCACTCGACGGCACCAACCATCATGTCACATTTATCTACAAACCGCATATTTACATTGTAATAAATGAACCAATCAGGTTTATACATTAGCAACTTTGTTGCAAAGTTCACTTTGCAACAAGGTTGCAAAGTGAATAGTTGTCCAACATGACACCGGTGTGAATAGTTGTCAACATATTCACCTCGCGTCTGTCCCTCCAGCACACTGATAACATTTTATCACACTTTCTCAGTTGGCAATCAGCCACTGCAATACCAATGCAAAACACTAGCATTTCCCTCCTGTGGGCCTTGACAGTGCCATATACGCCGGTGTTGTGGACAAGGAGGACTCTGGTTAGCACGGGGCTGGTATAATAATTGTCTGTGAACAGGATATGTTCCTTGTTCAGCAACGGTTCAATGAGTGTTTTCACGACACTGCTTGAGAAGCCGTGTGGATCTTGACCATCTCGACATGTAAGTTGCTGTACACAACTACCATGTCGTAGCTCAGTCGATTAAGGCAGCGTCTGGGATGCTCTCGGACGTAGGTTCGAATCTTCGTCACGGCCCTTGTGGATTTGTTCATCTAGTGCCGCTTTGATGGAATGTACTGCGTGAACGCGAGTTGTCCCTTGAAGAGGACTAGCGATTCATCAGTCAAGACACTGTGCTGGTACAAAATAGTCACGAAACTTTCCTCTCAATTCACTAAATATCTTCCGCACTTTCCACAGTCTGTCGTGTCTGTCTTCATTGTTAGCATTGTTCTCAAAGTGGAGGCACCTGAGAAGCAACAGGACCTATCACGAGACATGTCCCTGTAGAATAAGGGGGTAGGAATAAGGCTTTCTTTGTTCCAAAAATCCTGGATCACGTGTTTATCTGCATGCCTCATCATCATGGTCAACGCTAAAATCACATACATTTCCTCAATAGTCGTGTCTTTCAAACGTGTCAATCGAGAGGCAGGTAAAATTCCAGAGTCAGTGAGTTCCAGAGCGTATTGGTTCGTCTCTGCAACGAGATGGTCCATGAATGGTTGATCGAAATATGCCATAAAATAATCAACTTCAGGCATATCCTCATTAGTATAGGGGAATAAGGGTATCACACCAACATCTGTATAATCAAATGCTAGAATTTGTGCGACAAAATTCTCACAATCCTGCTAAACAATTACACCCGTATTTTTGGTTTTGGTGCCAACACCAGCACGAGCACCACCAGCACGGGTGCCAACACCACGGCTACTACGTCTTGTGCTAGAGCTGCACGTGGGCATGCCAGGAGAAAAGACTGTTTTGCATAGTACAGGCCTACCACAAACACCTGATGACGAGGACGCTTTGTCGTCAGGCCGCGTGAGATGCTGGCGCTGCCTTGGGCAGGGGCAGTGCTTGTGCTGGGGCAGTAAAACTCTGCATAGTAACACCATAGCCCCCCCCCCTTGTATTCAGTTCATCAACACTGCTTGTATCTGAGTCTATGGCATTAAATCCAGAAAATGACTCATAACATGTAGTATCACCCAGTAGACCAGACCACACACTAGAAGGTGAAGGGACACGACGTTTCGGTCCGTCTTGGACCATTCTCAAGTCGATTCGGTCCAGGACGGACCGAAACGTCGTCGTCCCTTCACCTTCTAGTGTGTAGTCTGCTCATCATAATTTAGCCACGTTATTGTGACTCATCGCCTGCATCACCCAGTAGACTTACGTCCAGTGACAGATGTTGATGGTAACTCCAGTGGTGTTGACCCAGGGCAGCGTGGGAGGCCGGGCGAGGTGCGTGTACTGTACACACTCTCGACATCGTCCACCGTACACTCCCCATCACTCATGTCAGACCCCTGTGTTAGGTACTGTGATGGTGTCCCACCCCTATGTCTTTCCTGTCCCAGCATCAAGAGTCATATCTCTGCGACTTGCACGTTCTCTGATGCTCAGGGAAAATTTTGATATATATAAAGGTATAGAAAGTTATCGTGTTGGCAGTGAATTAGCCGATTTAGTTTGGGTTTACAAGTAGCTTACGACCTTTTGGTGTTACAAAATGGCGTCGAGGCTTTCCACTTCCCGCCAAAGGAGCGTGACGCCTGCCGTTAGTTGATTCTGACGCCAGGTAGCGTCACGTGACAATATAGACCAATGACGAGGAGCCCTCGGGAGGCGTGACGTCACAAAGCGGAGGGCTCTGGGTGGTCCGGCGCTGCGAGCATAGTGTGTCACAGCCCGTCATCGAGAGCGGAAACGCTCGAATGAGGTCCCAATTTGGAGGCTAGGAAGCCCCATCCAGTGGACCCAAGCAGCCGCATTAGTACCGCAGACGTCGTGGGAGATTATCTGATTCCTGTGAAGTACATGGAAGTAGAGCTTGGCTGGTGTTAGAGCTCCATGAGCACTTTTACTGATAGTCTGTGGCAGAGGTGAACGTCGGGAGGACACCCCCTCAACCCCACGGGCCACGTTCAAACGCAGCAGGCGAGCTGCTGTGCCCGTGGTAAAGTCTACTGGAAGACTGAGGAGGAGACATTGAACCAGACTGTAAGTTTGTCTACAGTGCTAGTGTGGGAGGAAGAAGACGACATGCACAGGGACCTGTCTCCAGTACCTCAGGAGGAGGAGGAGGACCTGCCTGCAGAGTGTGAGTACGGCGAGGACGCGCATCTACAAATTGGCTGATGACCTTGTGTGTAAAGGACCCTGATCAACGGAGGACCAAACTCCAGGACCGAGGACCTCTGCAATCCTCGCCAGAGGATATGTCGACTATGTAGTAGAAAGAGTTAAGGTACATAAATTCCCTCCCATTACCCCTTGGTCTAGGTGAGCTAGGATATCATTCATGTCGTGAGCATTGTCTTTATTATTACTGCCAGTGTGGTAGCGTTAGGCTGGGTGCCAGGTTATTCATATATACATGAGTTAATATATATTAATGTATGTGTGTGGGTGCTGTGACATTTTGGACAGCTAGAGGAAGTGGCTGGATTCAAGAGGCCAGGATCGAAGTTTTGAATCGTCCAGCTGACTATGTTGCCAGAGGCGGGTGAGGAGTGTTGCCGCCGTCGGACAGTTCCACGTATATTATTCTTTATGCGGATCAAGTGTAGTTTTGTTCCGAAAACTCATAAATTTTTATACTGTGTTTGAGTGAGTCTTCGTCTCTAGGGCTATTTGAGTAGACCATTTATGTGGCACTGCATAGCATCTGACATTGAATCCTTGGTTTGTGATAACAAATAAGACCACTGAGGAGTGTTGCTGGGACACGAGTATGAACACCCAGCTGTCGTCCTTGACTTAAAAGAGGTAAGGATTTACCTGTGTATTCTTTCAGTGTCACACCGGGCAAGTCCGACCGAGAGGAATAGAGGTGAGGTTGGATTTCCCCACTCGCCAGGGATGCAATTCAAGGCCAGCCCTTGGTAGACTGGGGGGCCCCTAGGGTGAGCAGTGGCTCCCAAGTACAAGGGGGGGGGGCGAAGACCCACGGGATTAACCCTAACTACTTAAGGAAGGAATGAATGGGATGAAAATGATGACAGTACTTCTCTGAGCTGTAATCTAAATCATCAGTAATCGGTCGTTCATCAAACAACATGTCTTCTATTTTATCCACTGAAAGTCATTTTGCAACACAGCGGCTGACCGTAGACCGGGAGCTCGTAGATGATGCATCAGACATGGTTGCTACCTTAAACCTGGGGCTCCCCACCACCAGGAGGCCTCAGGCATCCATTTCATACCCGAGTAACCACGTGGAACTTTTTAATCCTACGCTATACCTACGAGCGCCCCTAGGCACTCTGCGCACCTCAGATCTAGTGCTTAAAACCGCTCTGTGCAGTGTGGAGGTTAACCCTTTCCATCATGTTTTGAACAAATCCTATACAGGCTATTCCCCCTCTGTAGTAGGTATATTATTGTAGAATTGTGCTGGGTCCCCAAGCCATATTGGTGTTGCCTATAATTAACTCACAGATGCCGCTACTAAAGAATCCATTCATATAGGTCCTATCTCCAAAAATGCTATTCCTTTCTTAGAGTTCTACTCAGTTATTCAAAATGCATTCTGCAACCACTAGAGAGACAGATTGTCGTGTATTGAAGAAAAAAACTAAATACCATTAACTGCGACTTCTGGCCTTCCCCTTCACCCCCCCTCTAGCACTGTAACGCAAGGTGACAACTCTGCCACAGGTTACATATTGGCCACACACAATTCACTCATGGGAACTAGACCAAAGTTCTGCACCTTTCTATCAGAACTGCTTTCTCCCATTTACAGTACCGCTCCTCCTAATTTTCAGGATGATTAGAAATCATGTTTTCCCAGTGTGTTATTAATCATTTGTTCATTGATAAAATACTAGGTGAAGCTGGTACCTTTGACATAGATCAGTTTGTGTTTTTGTTCTCTTATTGGCTTCTACAGAATAATATGTAGAAAATTCTTATTTTCTGTGCCCCCCTCCCCGCTCAGCTCGTTGTCGCCGTCTGGGGGCTTAGTGGGCGGCTGCCGGAGTGTGATGCTCCTTGGGACAGTCCTCTGTCCTTTTCTAGCCTTGTGCTCCTGCTGCCGTCCTCTCCAATTCTGCTGGGCATCTTTTCCTTTTCCTTCTGTTTCGTTTTTCTCCCCCCTCTTCTCCTATCTGCTTGCCGTTTCCTGCCGACCTTTTGCTCGTTCTGGTTCTTCCCTTGGACTTCTTCTACTTTGACGCCCGGGTGCTTGAGGAGGCATACTCTTGCACCCGTAGAACTGCAGTACCCGACGTCGAGAGCGAGGGGAACCTTTTATTGTCAATCCCCACTTCGTCACTGAACCCGATCTCGACGGACTGTCGGTTTCTTAAGGTGGCGTTTGTGGGGCGTATACTCACGACGTACCCCTAGGAGGCCCCGACAAGATCGGCGATAGCTTCTTGTTGGGTGTCCTGCCTCTAATTGTGGCTCCATGGTGGGTGTGGGGGCACATTCGTGAGTGAATTCGTAATTTCGTCAAGATGATAACCCCTGTTTCGGCTGCTTCTGGCTTACCTTTTCAGGCTCGTGGGGTGGGCGACCAAGCCCCCGAGTCGGTCCGTATTGGAAGACCGGGCTCTGTAGCCTCCGCTGCATTGGGCCCCGACCTTGCTCCTCCTTTGGCCTCTCTGACTCCTTCCCCTGGCTCCCCTCCCTCCTCTGTGGTTGGGTCGAGCCCCAAGCCCCCAGTGGTGACTACCTCGTCCCCTGGCGCGGCTCCTTCTCTAGTTGTTACTACTGCGCCTTTTAACCCCACTCTCTCTGGGGGTTCTCACCGCCGTTCTCGTCACGGCCGCCCTCGCTCGATTCCTTCCAGTTCTGCTACCTATCAAGCCTTGTTTGGTCCCGCTTCGTGGGCCAAATATTTTGATCTCCTCCCTCTTGATTCTGCGCCTCCTGACGATTTCTCCCTTCATCGACATCTCATTGATTCCGTGGATGCCTCCATTACTTTTAACCCCACTCGTCTCGGTACGCGTGTCGTTGCTGCTCCTTCTCAGGATGCTGCTTCCCGCTTGGCTGCCTTATCCTGCCTTGGCGAGACCCCCGTTCGGGTCTCGAAGAACGTCCAGTTGAATGCCAGTGTTGGCACTATTTTGCTCCCGCCCCATGTTGCGACCGGTGTTCGGGACCTACGCGACTGCCACGACGATATTCGACATATCCTCGCTGCCCAGGGCCATTCTATTCTCCAGGTGGACACGTTTACTCGTCCCCCTCGTGGTAGTCGCCGTCAACCCCTCCGGGTTGTGAAGATTACCTTTGATGGTAGGACCCTTCCACCCTCTGTCATTCTTGCTGGTGCCAGGTGCTCTGTCCAGGAGTACATTCCTTCTCCTCGGCTCTGCAACAAGTGCTGGAGGTTTGGGCATGGTGCCCTCCGCTGCTCCGGGACTGTCTCTCTCTGTCCTTTGTGTGGTGGCGAAGGTCACTCTAAGTCGGAGTGCGCTTCTCCCCAGGCTCGTTGCCTCAACTGCGGTGAGGCCCATCCTACCTTCTCCCGTGCGTGTGTCCATTACAAGCTTGAGGCAGCCGTCCTCAACTTGAAGCACCGGGAGCGTTTATCTTTTCCTGAGGCGAGGCGCCAGGTTCGCCGGCTCCCGCCTTATGCTAATATCTCTTATGCTCGCGTGTTGCGCTCTTCCTCTCCTCGTCCTTCCCGCCTTCCTCAGACTCACAACCGTTTCCAGGCCTTGGACCCTGATGCGCCCACTGCCCCCTCCTCTGTCCCTTTGGGTTCTCTCCCGAAGGATCCTCCTCCTGGTCCTCTGTCTGGGGTTCCCCTTCCTTCTACCCGGTCTGTCGTGTCTTCTGTGTCTCCTTCCTCGTCCCCCTCCGATCCTCCTTCCCATCCTCTTCCTCCATCTATCGGCTCTCCCCGCCGCCTGTCGGTGCGGGCGGATGTCCATCGCTCTCCTAACGGCCGTCGTGTGTGCTCTCGTTCGGCTTCTCCTGTTGAGACACTGGAGTCCGTTGCCCGGTACGTAGTTGCTGGGACACCGGTCTCTTTAAGTCAGAAGCGTAAGCCTGGCTCCTCTCCTTCCTCTTCCCCGGCGGGTAAGAAGGCTTCGCTTTCTTCCTCAGCTCCTCCTTCTGGCTCTGTTGCTCCTTCCACTCCCGTTTCAGTGCTTGCGCCCCCTGTTCCTACTATGGAGGTTTCTTTGGCCCCTGCTTCCCTTTCGGTTGCTGCTCTTGCTGGGGTGCGCTCCTCTCTTTCTACTCCCCCTCTTCCTGCTGCTGTCCTTGACTGCTCCTCTCCGTTGTCTCCTCCTCCTCCTCCTCCTCCGGACCCTGCCCGCCCACCTCTGATCTGTTCTCCCGTTTCCTTCCCTCCGTCTTTGCTCAGTTTACCCATGCCCCCTAACCCTGACTTTGCTGACCCTGATCCCGACCCTGATATTCTTTAACGTGCTCTGTCGGTCTTTCGCCTTTGTTTCTTCCTTGTTCTCTGTTTTTGTCCTTTCTCTTCTCGTCGTTGTCCATTCTTCAATGGAACATTCGAGGTTATTACGCCAATTTCCTCGAACTCCAACTTCTGGTTTCGCGGTTTTCGCCCCTTTGTGTCTGTCTCCAGGAGCCGATGCTTGGTGCTCGTCCTGGTCGTTTTCGTGGCTATTCCTTTCTCTCCCCCCCCCAGCCATTGCTGGGGCTTCTAATTCTTCTGCTCTCTTGATTCGGGCTGATGTTCCCTTTGTTCCTTTACTTTTTCCTTCGCCTCTCCATTGTTCTGCTGCTCGTATCTTTGTGGGGAAATGGTACACAGTTTGTTCCATTTATCTCCCCCCGAGTGTCCCGCTCTCTCTTCCTGATTTGAAACACTTCCTAGACTCCTTGCCGGAGCCTGTGCTCCTGCTGGGTGACTTCAATTGTCGTCATTCTCTTTGGGGTGACGTTCTGACGAATACCCGGGGTCGCCTCCTTGAGCCGTTTCTCCTCTCTTCTTCCCTGTCTCTTCTGAATTCTGGTGAGCCCACTCATTTGGACTCTCGAACTCGCACCCTTTCTTGTCTTGATCTTTCTCTCTGCTCTTCTTCTCTTTACTTAGATTTCACATGGCAGGTTCTTGATGACCTCCATGGAAGTGATCATTTCCCCATCCTTGTTTCCTTTTTCTCTTTTCGCCCTTCCCTCTCTTTCCCTAGGTGGCAGTTTGCTAAGGCGGACTGGACCCTGTTTTCCCTCAGTGCTACTCTCTCTGACCTCTCCCTTCTGCCCCTCTCTCGCGCTCTCCTCCTTTTTCATGACACTGTCTTCGACGCTGCCGTCCGCTCTATTCCTCGCTCTTCCTCTCGGGGTCCACGGAAGTGCGTTCCCTGGTGGAATGCGGACTGTGCTCGGGCTGTCCGCTGTAAGCGTGCAGCCTGGAAGAAGCACCGCCGTAGGCAGACGACCGATTTTTTTCTTTTCTTTCGGAAAGCGAGTGCGGTGGCCCGTAGGGCCATCCGTACGGCTAAACGTGAATGTTGGGCATCTTATGTCTCTACAATTACGTCCGAAACCCCTCTGGCCCAGATCTGGAAGCGTATCCGCAAGATAGCGGGTAAGTTCGTTCCCGATGTTTCACCGGTCCTTCACCTCCATGATACTCTTGTGGCGGACCCGTTGCAGGTCGCTTCCGAACTGGGTTCCCACTTTTCTTCTGTTAGCTCTGGTCTTCATCTTCCCCAATCTTTCCTTCTTCGTAAACCTGTCCTTGAGTCTCGTCTTTAGATTTCTGCACTCATCTTCAGCTTCCCTATAATGATCCCTTCTCTCTCTCTGAACTTCGTTCTGCCCTGGCCCTCTGCGGTTCTACGGCGGCGGGCTCCGATGGTATTCATTATGAGATGCTTCGCCATCTCCCTCCGAGCACGTCTCAGTATTTACTGAGTCTGTATAATCGGATCTGGGAGTCGTCGTCAGTCCCTGAGGACTGGCTCGATGCCGTTGTCCTCCCTGTTCGCAAACCAGGGTCTCTGGGTACTTCCCCTAAGGACTTTCGCCCTATTGCTCTCACAAGTTGTGTCTGCAAACTCTTTGAACGTATGGTTAACGTTCGTCTGATGTGGTTCCTGGAACACCATCACCTCCTCTCCCCTTCTCAATTTGGTTTCCGCAAGTGCCGCAGCACGACAGATGTCCTGGTGAACTTGGAGGTCTATATACGTACTGCTTTTGCTGCGAAGACCTCCGTTGTTGCCGTCCTTTTTGACCTAGAAAAGGCTTACGACACCACTTGGCGTTATCATATCCTATCTCAACTTCATTCTTTTGGCCTTCGTGGTCATCTCCCTCTCTTTCTCCGCAGCTTCCTCTCTCGTCGTTCCTTTCGGGTGCGCCTTGGTACCGCTCTCTCTCCCCCTTTTCAGCAATACGAAGGTGTGCCCCAGGGTAGTGTTCTGAGCACTACTCTTTTTCTGGTTGCCCTCAATGGTCTTCTTTCCTCTCTTCCTTCTGGTGTCTTCTCCGCTCTCTATGTCGATGATCTTACCCTTTGTTGTCAGGGTGATGATTCGCCTCTCCTTCAACGCCGGCTTCAACTTGCGATTGATGCCGTGTCGTCTTGGGCCACAGGTCATGGCTTCAAGTTCTCTACTTCTAAGACTTGTGCCATGACTTTTACGCGGAAACGGGTTGTTCTTCGTCCCTCTTTGTCACTTTATGGTCATCCCCTTGAATACAAAGATTCCGCGAAGCTTTTGGGGTTATTCCTTGACACTCGTTTGTCTTGGTCTCCCCATATCTCTTACCTCCGTGTTGAGTGCTCTAAGTCCCTTACCCTCCTTCGGGTCTTGTCCCATACTTCTTGGGGGGCAGATAGGCGCACTCTCCTTGCTTTACATTCCTCTCTCGTCCTGTCTAAGCTCGATTATGGTTGCCCTGCTTACTCGTCTGCTTCTCCTTCTACTCTTCGCCGTCTTGATGCTTTGCACCATACTGGGTTGCGCCTCAGTTCTGGTGCCTTTCGTTCGACTCCCGTCCTTAGCTTGTATGTTGACACTGGCTTCCTGTCTCTCCAGGACCGCCGTGATCGCTACTGTCTTCGCTATCTTGCGCGGTCCTTGCAACATCCTTCCTCTCGTCTCTGTCGTGCTTTAACTTTTACCCCTCCTGCGGTTCCTGTTCCTCTTCACCACCTCCCTCTTTCTGTCCGGTTATCTCGCCTGCAGGATTCTCTTTCCGTTCGTATTTCTGATGTTTCTCCTCGTGTTGTTCCTTCTTTGCCCCCGTGGAGGGTCCCTCTTCCGCGGTTTTGTACATCCTTGACTCGTATCACTAAAGCTTTTACCCCTCCTACAGTTCTAAAACGCCTTTTCCTCGAGCACTTTTCTTCTCACTCCCGCTCCGTTTCTGTCTTCACCGATGGGTCTAAGTCAGCGGACGGTGTTGGCTACTCTGTTGTTTTTCCTGATCGCACTTATATGTGTCGCTTGCCTCCGGAGACTAGCATCTTTACAGCGGAACTTTATGCTATTCTCTATGCTCTTCGTCTCCTGCTTTCTCGTTGTCAGTCTTCCTTTGTGGTTGTTGTTGACTCTCGTAGTGCCCTCATGGCTCTCGGGTGCTTTAATCCAGTTCATCCGGTAGTTGTCGAGATCCAGCATTGGCTGTTTCTCGTTCACAGTAAATTTAAGTCGGTTGAGTTTTGTTGGGTTCCCAGCCATATTGGCGTGTCTTTAAATGAGCGTGCGGATGCTGCCGCTAAGGAAGCTGTCCGCTCTTGTCCCATCTCTCGTAAAGGCATTCCGTATTCCGACTTTTACCCGGTTATCCATTCCTCAGTCCTTACCCGTTGGCAGGCTTCTTGGTTGTCTGTTACTGGTAACAAGCTACGTACTCTTAAATGTTGTGTTTCCTCGTGGCCGTCCTCCTTCCACCGTAACCGGCGGTGGGAAACAGCTCTAGCGAGGTTGCGTATTGGCCATACTCGCTTAACCCATGGTCACTTGATGGAGCGCCGCCCTGCTCCTTATTGTCCTAGTTGCATTGTCCCTCTTACGGTCGTGCATGTCCTTCTTGAATGTCCTGACTTCCAGGACGAGCGTGTGTCTTGCTTTCCGACCGCCCCTCGCGGTCACCTGTCCCTCGATAGAATTCTTGGTGACTCGGATACTTTTGATATCGTTCGCCTTATGCGTTTTTGTTCTCGTATTGGCATCCTTGGTGATATTTAGCGCCCTCTGATTATTTTGCGTATTTGATGGTGCTACATAGCCTTCCCGGTTTGGTGCCTTCTTTTGATAATTACTTACTAACTCCTTTCCCGTGAATTCACAGTGTTTGATGAGACCTGCTTAGGCAGTGCGGAGTGAGACGTATTTATGGATGATTAATTATCGGTCCTCGTGACAGTTAATAAATTGCTCAGTATTTATTAGGGTAATTAACACTCACTAGTAAATTTTTGACACAGACTGTTGAGAAGCTACCAAGTTAGGGTAGGCTTAATTAACGTAACTCAATGGGGATGTAATTAGTGGTCCGTTTGACCTTAATTGAGAATTACTCACTGAATACTTGCAAGGAGTCAAGTGTGATGTAATATAAGTTTGAGTTATTGTTAACAAGAGAGAGACAAGTGTTAATGATTAACGTAGAGCATCATCATGTTGTTGTCTAGTGTGAGACAATTGTTTGTGATTACCGTAGTACTTTGTTGCTGACTGCTGCGTTCAGTCAATTAACGTAATTAATCACTTACGGCAATTTCTTTTGGTTGTCGTCTGGTGACGAGAGTAGAGTAATCTAGGGATTTGTGGAGCTGTGTCCCAGAATCCCGCCTTGCCTGTCTTTGTTACTGTTTACAACAGTGCAACTTCTTGTAGGGAGTTGCAAAGAGTGTTCACACTGGGTTGTGATACGGGGGGGGGGTCACTGTTGGACTACCCGCCTAGTTACGTGGGTCTCTCCTGGGGGGCGGGAGGACCCCTAAGTTTGTGGTTATAGTAGCTGTCAGGGAAACAGAGACACTATTGATTGCATGCTTGTGTCTTCAGTGGATATCCTTCATTTGTTCAGTTAGTTCATGTTGTCAGCCCGAAGTGTCAGCAAGATGGAGTCTGCTGTCACTTCTCGAGGGGCTGTTGAATAGCTGTGTTGCAAATGTCACTTGATGTACAATAACATAACCATTCGCTGTGGTGTAACTTAGTCTGTGATATATTTCTTTGATTTGCAATATTGCGTCATCAGTGGGCACACCTGTGTTCAGGTTAGTTCAGTATGCAGCCTTACAGCAAGGGTTGCTATTTAGCTGTTTGTTATCGTGCCACTGGATGGACATTAACGTAACATAAACTCGGTAATGTAGTAGTTAGTCTCTTGTTATTAATAAATTGTTATGTTATAGAAAACGGTCTTTGATGTCAACCCTTCAACCATATTATTCCACCATATTTCTGCATATTATTATTAAATGTTGATGTGATCTTGTTAAGGCGGCTGTTCTTGGGAATTTGAATTCCAATTCATAGCGCCACATCAAATATAAATATTTGATTGTGAGAACCCGTCGGTTACCCTTTATTAGTTTTAACGTCCTGTTTAACTAGGAGGAGCCAGCGGCCTATTTTGGACAGGTTTTCACCCCTGGTGGTGGAGGCCTGGCGGTTTGCTCTCGCTTTTCCTTTTTCTATTGGACTCATGCTTAACTGCCGTGAGCAGCCTTTAAACTTGTAGTCCACCTCCTAAGGGAGGTAGGCGTAGAAAAAAATCTCAGAGTTCATCCATTGAGCCTGCGTATTCCTTAAAGGAACTTGCTTTTAATTTAAGAAAATTGTATAAATAAACAAATTATAATATATTTATGATAGAAGTTCCCTTCGGGAATCTAATTTCCAAAATAAAAATGAAAACCAGAGATAAAACAAAAATATTGTAAAAACTCTTCTTTACTTTTGAGTCAAAGCCATGACGTTTCGAATGCGACCTTATTCATCATCATATCTAAAAGAAACAGAAGTCACAATAAAATAAATAGTAAAACAATGTGACTTAAACTTTGTACCGCTTTGTTTTTCTTTGTTTTGCGCCCTTATATGCATGGTATATTGAGTAGTAGTTTAATGGTAGTTTGTCACCATAGGTATTGTGAAATATATCACAGATAAAGTGAATTGCATTGTTTGATGCCATATGTGAAGTGTGTTTTGGGACACTATATGAATTGTGTAACACCTTAAGTTGTGTATTATATGTTCAATATGTGACATTGTGTGATGTGTTCAATATGTGACATATTGTGATGTGTTTAATACGTGACGTAGTGTGATGTGTCATAAATGTGGAGTACTGAGTGATACCATAAATATATTATGTTGTGTGTCATTCTACGTGTTCCGTAATGTGTGATGCCTGAACAATTAAGTAATTTTCTTCCTTATATACATAGTGAATTATTTAGCAAAATATATGTAATGTGTTGCGCTACTGTATGATTATTATTTTAAGAGCATATTTCTTTTAAATAATGTTACAATAAATGTTGACCATTTGATTGTCTTTTAGGCAGGCTGGGGAACTTAGACATCCTTAGTGCAATGTGTTCTACTATAAAATAACATTATTCTATTTCGTTACAACATAAGTGGGGTGTGTTGTGTGATTTGAGTGCTATATAGTGTTGGAATGCATAAGTGTGACTCATACCTAAATAACCTCTGGCGTTGATGTTTGCTCCAGCGTCGAGGAGGACCTTCACAGTGTTGTCGTGACCACCTTCGGCTGCCCCGTGAAGGGCTGTCCTGTCTGTCAACAGACACCACAATTGTTATTATGAATAAACTATCCGATTCTAGAGGTTTCTATAAATTGTTGAAATAAACCATCCTTCATTAACAACTTTTATACTATTTAAGTGAAATATCAACTCTAAATATTATGCAAATCGTTTTTCCTTTGCATGAATAATAGACGATAACCGTGTTAAAAAGTGATCAGAATAGATCACCATTAAAGATATCAAACAAACCAACGGTTATTATTTGATAACTTATTGCTTGTAACGAGAGAGTCAGTGGTGGTATTATTATTCAAATCAATTAAAAACTTTATTTGAAAAAGTACAGTATATTAGTAATTTAATAAAAAAAACAGTAACAGAACAGCAAGTAGATTTTGTCATTACCAGGATCAGGAACATAACTGGTAACAACTTATACAAATAATTTCAAAGCTGGCAAGACTAAACAGATATATAGCAATCTAAATTCAATATTATATTTTAGGCCTAAATTGATTGACAATTATCTAAAAAATTGAAAGATGATATATTGTAAAGATAATATGTATTTCACAAATATAAGGTAGTGAGACAATTTGTCATAGAACTTATATAACCTAATAATACCATGACATTAAATATATCAGCACACCCTCAGTATTTAACATCAACACAATCTGTGCCTATCCTGCCTCAAAATGACCCCAAATTCACAGCTCAAATAGCCTCGGTCTGACTTTAGTTGGACTTAAAATGCCTATCCTTAATCCATCTCTCTGTGACATTATTTCTTTAATCATTTCAAATATCCAGCAGGAGCTCCCCCTTAAATTAAGATATTCAGAACCCCACAAGAGATGAACATACTAAGGTGAACCGATAGCTCCAGCATTGTAAAATGACCTTTAATAAGTGTCCTACACGCGCAACTCCATAGTCTCCTGAGACTGATGGATGCCTACTACTACTACTACACTATTAAGGCTCAGCAATAAAATGTTGGTAATACTAGTCTGAGGTAAGAAAAACATTGTTGCTATCATTTAACTAAAGTAACTATAAATGAAATCTAAAAGTTGCTATTTGACGATACTTGATGGAGGAAAGAGAAACAAGAAAAGAAAAAAGAAATGAATTATCTTCGCTAATTAATATTATTGTAATTTATGATATCCTGCTTCACACCAGTTGACAACTAACCTTACTAACCTGAGAGGAGAGCATTATTTTGTTATCATTGTCAGATAAGCAAGATGATCACTGAGGATATTTTTCATCAACCAAGTTGCTATATGATCACACAAGCTCTTGACAAGGAAAACAAAGAGTTGAAAATGTTAGTTAAACAATATTACTAATAAAGATATAATGGATCCCACCAGTTGTTATCTGAACAAAATGTCTTGTGACTGAAGCAAACATGTGTTGACTACATACTTATAACATCATAAGATAGTTCTTGAATCTCACAATTGTTAGCTACCCATTATATATTGATACAAAAGCAGGAGAGTTTCATTAATCTCAGTTATATATGACGTACATATTTTCTACACAACACCAGTCACTGTACTAACCTGCAACTAGAGCATCAAGGTGACATTATTGTTGTACTTCGATTTATATAGATAATTAAAACTCCAGAAGAACTATTGTCCATGCATATTCATATTGAATAAAACTTATTCATATGTATGTCTAACCTTCGCTCGCAACAATCCTACATTCCAACGTTTATTATGTTATCTGGTAATCACATCAATAACTCCTATTTCCAAAACAATATTTACCTATGTATTTTCAGAATATAAACTTATCCAGTATGAACCAGAGTGACGACACGTGATTTAAGAGAAGAAAGCATTAATTAGGATTTTTGTGTGGCTTATTATAATGTTCAGCCTTAATATGTTATGTTCTCTTCTATCATGTTCAGCCTTAACATGTTATATGTTGTTCATGTTCAGCCTTAACATGTAATATGTTCTTAATAATGTTTAGCCGTAGCACGTTATGTGTTCTTCATCATGTTCAGCCATGCTATGTTCGTTCTTCATTTATTACGTTAGAGTGAAAGCAACATATGACGGTAAGGTGTCTAGTATTTGCTGTAATATAATCTTTGATGAGGAGCCACGTATGACGACAGAGGGAACCATTAGAGGTGATAACCAGCAATTGTCATTCATAGTAAGTGAAACTAGTGTATGAGAAAGAGTAAAGGGTAACTGGAGGTTTAGCAGTGAGGGGGTAACTCCACACTCATGCATTGATAAGCAATGTCTGAAGAAGTTTAACTCAGAAAGTAGTTTGACCTGAGGGTGAAGAGTTTGCCCTTGTAATTATTGTGCTTGAAGATGTATGGGATCTGTGGTTTCCAGCAGCAGCAATCTCATTCATTCTAATACACTGATAAATAACAGAGAAGTCATCGATAATGTGGAAAACCCGTTAGTTTTAGTTAGGCGATTAGTGAGGCTTAATCCATACATGCATTGATGGACAGTTAAAGTTTATCATATTATTCAAAATCTTTATATATATATATATATATATATATATATATATATATATATATATATATATATATATATATATATATATATTTATATATATATATATTGTGACGGTAAAGCGTTGTTGTTCGGCTGTTTCAAAAGCTAGGGGCAGGGCCTCGTCACATAATCGAAAAAAAAGAAAAGTTGGTCCTTTCGTCTGTGGTAAGGTAATGGGATGACACACAAAACACAAGTATATAAACAATGAAATTTTAATTACTCCAGAAACAACAAGACATGAATAAAGGTGATCACATAAAAATAGGCAGGATAAGTCAACAAACAAAATAATAAGAATAATCACTGGCAAATGAAAAGTTACGTTAAGACAGGTAAGTTACAGTGATAGCAAAATAAAATATAAGTGGTGCTGGAATACTGGCTTCGAGCTGCCACCTCCCTTAGTACACGAAAGCCAAGGCTTAGTCTACCAGCGAGAGATGTCAACTGCTTGGAGCACTGAGATATTCTGACGATACTGCCGCACTGCAGCCAAGACGTCGACTTGTGGTGGAGGCGGAGGGCAGGGGCGACGAGTCACTAGCCAATCAGCGACAGGCAGGCAGAGGATGAGCAGTTAGCTGGTTACGGCGGTGGTAGCCGGTGTCACTGTGTGCTGGGTACGATTTGCTCTCTGGGCAAAACGTTTGGCGATACTTGGTGGACGTATCTTCTATAGTATCTTGTATATTGACGTACTTATGTAGGGAAGAGCAGGCTCAATCTCTCCTGAAAGAGATTATCGTCACAATATATATATATATATATATGTCGTACCTAGTAGCCAGAACGCACTTCTCGGCCTACTATGCAAGGCCCGATTTGCCTGATAAGCCAAGTTTTCCTGAATTAAAATATTTTGTCTAATTTTTTTGTTATGAAATGATAAAGTTACCCATTTCATTATGTATGAGCTCAATATTTTTTTATTGGAGTTAAAATTAACGTAGATATATGACCGAACCTAACCAACCCTACCTAACCTAACCTAACCTATCTATATAGGTTAGGTTAGGTTAGGTAGCCGAAAATGTTAGGTTAGGTTAGGTTAGGTAGGTTAGGTAGTCGAAAAAGCATTAGTTCATGAAAACTTGGCTTATTAGGCAAATCGAGCCTTGCATAGTAGGCTGAGAAGTGCGTTCTGGCTACTAGGTACGACATATATATATATATATATATATATATATATATATATATATATATATATATATATATATATATATATATATATATATATATGTCGTACCTAGTAGCCAGAACGCACTTCTCAGCCTACTATGCAAGGCCCGATTTGCCTAATAAGCCAAGTTTTCATGAATTAATTGTTTTTCGACTACCTAACCTACCTAACCTAACCTAACCTAACCTAACTTTTTCGGCTACCTAACCAAACCTAACCTATAAAGATAGGTTAGGTTAGGTTAGGTAGGGTTGGTTAGGTTCGGTCATATATCTACGTTAATTTTAACTCGAATAAAAAAAAATTGACCTCATACATAATGAAATAGGTAGCTTTATCATTTCATAAGAAAAAAATTAGAAAAAATATATTAATTCAGGAAAACTTGGCTTATTAGGCAAATCGGGCCTTGCATAGTAGGCCAAAAAGTGAGTTCTGGCTACTAGGTACGACATATATATATATATATATATATATATATATATATATATATATATATATATATATATATATATATATATATATATATATATATAGTGACGATAATCTCTTTCAAGAGAGATTGAGCCTGCTCTTCACTACATAAGTACGTCAATATACATATATATTCCCAAAAGACCACAAGCAAGCCCACTGGGATAGCCCCATAATGGAAAAGACTGTCACAGCAATGATTGACAACGCTGATGCTGAAAACAAAGCCCGCCTCCTAGCGGTAACAGCACCCCACGCCGGGGATTTCTTATTTGCGGTGCCCAATGCAGCCCTGGGAACTCGCCTCAGTCATGACGCTCTCTGCATTGGAGTTGCCCTTCGCCTTGCCGCCCCCATCCTCACCGAACATAGGTGCATCTGCGGAACTGCGATGGCAGACCAATATGGTCGTCATGGTCTGGTATGTCGTAAATCACAGGGTAAAATTGCAAGACATGAAGAAGTCAACGACATCATCAAGAGGAGCCTCGCCACAGCCCGCTGCCCGGCACAAAGAGAACCACACTTATCCAGACCTAACGACCCTCAGAAGCGCCCTGATGGGGTCACCTTGCTACCTGGGAAGGATGGTAAGCAAGTGGTATGGGACTACACGTGCGCTGCCACACTGGCCAGTACCTACCTCCACTACAGCACACGTGAAAGCGGTGGTGCTGCTGCTTTCAGGGAATCGCAGAAAATTATTAAATACAGAGGTCTAGCACACTGCTACAGCTTTGTTCCGATCGGCTCGGAGACCCTCGGTTCGTGGGGAAAATGTGCATTGAAGTTCCTGAAGGAATTGGGGGACAAATTGATCAGCGCTACAAAAGACCAGAGAGCAAAAAGTTTCTTGTTCCAGCGATTCAGAGGGGAAATGCCTGTTGCGTCTTGGGCACTAGTCCAACTTCAGAGGAATTCGAAGAAGTGTTTGACTTGCAACAATGATCGAACCCGTCTGTGACATTCATCAATGTTTCCCATTGTTGTGTTTTTCAAGAGATCCATAACCTTTAAGCACCTTTAAGCACCTTTTTGCATTATTATTTTTGTATCAACCCATGTATTTCTTGTAACCATCAAATGCATAATAAAGCACAAAAAATAAAAAAGGAAGGGGGTGGTAGGAGAAAAGCACACAGAAACTGTATTGGAGGGGGATCTAAACATTCCCTCTAATGCGTTATGCGTGGTTTCCTCCGAGGCTATGGGTTCCCCTTCTTCCAGCTAGAGGAGTATATATATATATATATATATATATATATATATATATATATATATATATATATATATATATATATATATATATATATATATATATATATATATATATATATATATATATATATATATATTTATATATATATTTATATATATTTTATATATATATATTTATATATATTTTATATATATATATATATATATATATATATATATATATATATATATATATATATATATATATATATATATATATATATATATATATATATATATTTTGTGACGATAATCTCTTTCAAGAGAGATTGAGCCTGCTCTTCCCTACTTTAAGTTACGCCAAAGACACAAGTATAAGATGCTACATTCAAGATACGTCACCAGTAGCACAAAACGTTTTGACCAGGAGGCAAAACGTATCCAAGATCCCCCCACTCCACACACCCTCCTCACGCTGGCACATCATCAAACCAGCTAACTACCCTTCACCAGCTTGCCTGCCTCTGATTGGCGACTCGCCAGCCGCGCACCTGCACACAGCACCTCAGCGCCCTCTACACAAATCAACGTCTGAGCCTGACCAGCAATCCACTTCAGAATATTCCTTGTCCTCTTACGGATGACATCTCTCTCTGGCATAATCGCTCATTAGCTTGTATACGAAGGGAGGTTTCAGCCATAGCCGATATTCTCAGCACCATTTTAACATTGTATTTTATATTTCAAATTGTCTTTGAACAATGAAATATTGAACAAGTTTCATTGTTCATATTTTGTGTTTTACGTGTTCCTCCTTCTAACTTATCACAGACAACAGGCATGCAGTCTATATTTTTGTTTAAAGTGTGACTAGGCTTTAACACCTGCCATTGGAGGACTGCCGAACATTAACACTTTCCCGTCACAATATATATATATATATATATATATATATATATATATATATATATATATATATATATATATATATATATATATATATATATATATATATATATATATATATATATATATATATATATATATATATATATATATATATATGCAATGGACGATCACAAAACACTGATCATTTTATGCGGAAAATCCACAGAGAAATATGAAATGAGGTGAACGTTTCGGCTTGTTAAAGCCTTTGTCAACACCAGACTGACTAAGGAGAAGGGAAGGGGGAGGATATATAGGCCGACACCTGACCAACCCATCCCTAGGGAAAGAATTAACCAAAAACAGGTATAGCTTAGCTTAGAATGGTCAAAGAGGATTAAGCGGTCAGAGAATAAGGATGAAAGATTAAAGAAAAGCCTCATGAACACACAATATATGAATATACAATTATAATGAGACATTGTAAGCCTCTCTATCAGAGTTGTTTCTTAAACTGTTGTGCAATATTATAACTTAAAAATGGATCAAGTTTGTACATACCAGTACTAACATTAAGAAGATTTGGACACTGACTGATTAGAGCAGACTCAATCAAATTCCGTTCCACGAAATCCCCACAATTGGTAATGCTTTCTGCCCCATTCCAGTTAATATTGTGATCGCATAAACTCGTATGTAGATACAATGCATTAGACGTTTGGGCAGTTCTAATACTATAAGCATGTTGTGACAACCGCAATTCTAAGGACTTTCCTGTTTGTCCAAGGTACACAGAATCACAATCATTGCAGGGAATCGAATACACACAACCTGCTGTGTCAGGGGAGTTTTTTATTAACTTGGATTTGATCGTACTATTAGTGAACACCAAATTTATATTAAGTTTCTTAAAAATCAGAAACAATTTTTCAAGTCCACTCGCATAAGGTACCACCAATGAGTTATTAATAATTTTTGGTTTCGCCTTAGGGACGTGATTATAAAACGTACGCTTTGCTTGTACAAACGAGAAATCCAAAAACCTCTTAGGCTATTGTAAACTCTTCCCAATTTCATATATTTTAGCAATCTCTTCATCAAAAAACTCAGGGCTGCAAACCCTCAAAGCTCGTAGAAACATTCCTGAAAATACTGCCTGTTTAACTTTACTATGATGATTCGAATAAAAATGAACATACGACCCCACGTTGGTAGGTTTCCTATACACATTAAATTTGAACTTTCTAGTGACTCTATGAATCATAATGTCCAAAAACGGAAGAGTACCATTCTCCTCAGTCTCACAAGTGAATTTTATTGAATTTTATTTTTTACTCTATCAGAAACAACTCTGATAGAGAGGCTTACAATGTCTCATTATAATTATATATTCATATATTGTGTGTTCATGAGGCTTTTCTTTAATCTTTCATCCTTATTCTCTGACCGCTTAATCCTCTTTGACCATTCTAAGCTAAGCTATACCTGTTTTTGGTTAATTCTTTCCCTAGGGATGGGTTGGTGAGGTGTCGGCCTATATATCCTCCCCCTTCCCTTCTCCTTAGTCAGTCTGGTGTTGACAAAGGCTTTAACAAGCCGAAACGTTCACTTCATTTCATATTTCTCTGTGGATTTTCCGCATATATATATATATATATATATATATATATATATATATATATATATATATATATATATATATATATATATATATATATATATATATATATATATATTTACATACATATTTATATACATGTGGCCATGGCAGGCGAACACGTGGATGATGCTCCATTGTTTTCTGAGTTATTACCTAGTGTCATCCTGATCACCGTGCCTAGCCTTAAAAGGGTGCTGTGTGAATGCCCTGGGAAGGTGCAAGAGTGGCGGGAAGTGCCTAGAGTGAACCATCTCAACAAAAACGAAACAAATGGGTGGGTTTACAATGTGGAATATAACGGGAGTGAGGGCCACGCTGGCGCCCTGTAGGGCTCCCACAGTGGAGGAGGGGCGCAGGGAGATGTTGTGGTGCGGTCAGGCGAGGGGGGTCACCCGTGTACCAAGCAGTATATATAGAAATTTGTTAGGGGGGAAAGAAAAACCAAAATCAGCAATCATGTTTAGAGTTAATCGAGCTCACAGTGTGTTTGATTTCAGGTATATAATTCATTCACCATTGTGCAGTGATATACTAGGAAACTGTACCAGTGTTTAAGTGTCACACTAACCCCCCTCCCCCACTCAAGCCGAGTGGTGCCCAGTCGCATCCATACCCCTCTTCTTCGCCTGTCTCACTGCACCACTGTACATCCTGCCACCACACCACTCCACTCCGCCCACCCTGTGCCCGAGCGGCTCCCACCCACCCATTCACCACCCACACAGTGCTTGTTGCAGAGATGTGTTACCCTCCAGGCACTCAGACATGGCACAGGTCACAGCAAGAATTCAGGTTCCTACCAAAAGGGAGGGAGACACAAGTACTCATACGAGTGGTGAGTGCGACGGACAGTTAACAACCCCCCCCCCTCATCCACTACACATGTGTCCACCATCCCACGCCACGCCCGCCCTGGGCCCGCCGATGTCTCAGCTCGCACGGGTATGGACGGGACTGCTACAACTAATCAGGAACCCCTTAGTCAAGAACACGGTCCTGGGAACAATGAACCCAGACGTTCACCCAGAGATGCAAAAAGAGGTGCACCCAGAGGAACGTGTCGAGTTTGTGACGAATCTCACAGCCTTAGAATCGATGGAACCCTATGCGAACACAACGGTTGTGAGGGGTTCATGGACAGAACCTGTAGAGAGAAGGCCCACAGGTCCCCCTGGCAGCCCCACATCCCAGCAAACTTCATGTTATCTGATGACTTCCTGGGGACAATCAAAGCATCCACCACCAGAACTCTTCCCCACATTCCAAAAGCAGCGCACCCATTTGCAGCAGGGAAATATACAGATCTTAGGAAAGTGAACGAACGGTCTGCAAACCTTATTGCCGCGGGCACCATCAAAGCATGGCATAATTTGCACCCGTTTGTCAATATTTGCTTAGGCATACCTGCAGGAGGATGCAAGTCACTAGTGTCTTCAGTCACTAGGCCAATAAATAATTATCCCAGAGCTGACCACTTGATTCCCATCTCTCCCTAACGCAAAAGCTGACTTGGTTGACCGAAGAGTTCCAATGACAATTTTAAGCTTGGGAACACAAGTTACCCCAAAATATTAAGAGGGTAACACAATAGGGACAATTCGGTCTCTTCCCAGTGAAGACACAATCGCACCTAGAAATACTGCCACTGCCGACTCACTGAACGAGAAGCACCCTTCCAGAGTACTATGGGAACCCACGGCTCGGAACACAAATGTCCTAGACACGGGACCTCTTTTAATCCAAGCGTCAGAGGTGTACCGATCTATCATGTAATTACCGCCAGGCTCAGCAGGGGGATACACTGGAGTAAAACCTCAGCATTTCAAGGAGATGGCAAACCCAGTTCTCGCCGAAATTGCTGAGCCACTACTGTGAAAGGTCACGAAGTTTGTCAACAATTGCCTCACCGAGCTGATTCCAGATACAGTTACCTGGTTGATGGGGTTCTGGGAGTTCTTCTACTTCCCAAGCCCGGCCCGAGGCCAGGCTTGACTTGTGAGAGTTTGGTCCACCAGGCTGTTGCTTGGAGCGGCCCGCAGGCCCACATACCCACCACAGCCCGGTTGGTCCGGCACTCCTTGGAGGAATAAATCTAGTTTCCTCTTGAAAATGTCCACAGTTGTTCCGGCAATATTTCTTATGCTTGCTGGGAGGACGTTGAACAACCGTGGACCTCTGATGTTTATACAGTGTTCTCTGATTGTGCCTATGGCAACTCTGCTCTTCACTGGCTCTATTCTACATTTTCTTCCTATATCGTTTACTCCAGTACGTTGTTATTTTACTGTGTAGATTTGGTACTTGGCCCTCCAGTATCTTCCAGGTGTATATTATTTGATATATCTCTCGTCTTCTTTCTAGTGAGTACATTTGGAGGGCTTTGAGACGATCCCAATAATTTAGGTGCTTTATGTCGTCTATGCGTGCCGTATATGTTCTCTGTATTCCCTCTATTTCAGCAATCTCTCCTGCTCTGAAGGGGGAAGTGAGTACTGAGCAGTACTCAAGACGGGACAACACAAGTAAGTGACTTGAAGAGTACAACCATTGTGATGGGATCTCTGGATTTGAAAGTTCTCGTAATCCATCCTATCATTTTTCTGGCTGTCGCAATATTTGCTTGGTTATGCTCCTTAAACGTTAGGTCGTCAGACATTATTATTCCCAAATCCTTTACATGCTGTTTTCCTACTATGGGTACATTTGATTGTGTTTTGTACTCTGTATTATGTTTAAGGTCCTCATTTTTACCGTACCTGAGTACCTGGAATTTATCACTGTTAAACATCATGTTATTTTCTGATGCCCAGTCGAAAACTTTATTAATATCAGCTTGAAGTTTTTCAATGTCCTCAGCCGAGGTAATTTTCATACTGATTTTTGTGTCATCTGCAAAGGATGATACGAAGCTGTGACTTGTATTTTTGTCTATATCTGATATGAGAATAAGGAAAAGCAGCGGTGCAAGGACTGTGCCCTGAGGTACAGAGCTTTTCACTGCACTTGGACTAGATTTTATATGGTTGACCGTTACTCACTGAGTCCTGTTTGACAGAAAACTGAGTATCCAGCGTCCTACTTTACCGGTTATTCCCATTGACTTCATTTTGTGTGCTATCACGCCATGGTCACATTTATCGAAAGCCTTTGTGAAGTCCGAAATTATATCCTTCTTCTTCTTCTTCTTCTCCGGAGCATCCCTTTGTGCCCTTAAAAAGAAGGATGGTGGAGTCAGACCCATTGCCGTGGGTAACACACTTCGGTGCCTCGTTGCCAAGGCAGCTATCAGAAACATCAGCGAGGAAGCTGCAACGAAGCTTCGACCCCATAGACCAGGTATTGGTGTCCCCCCCCCATGGCTGTGAAGCAGCAGCTCATGCAGCACGAGCCTATATTAAGCACCTCCCAGAAAATAATTAACTAATTAAATTAGACTTTAAAAATGCCTTTAACCAGGTAAAAAGAGATGTGGTACTGGAAGCACAATTATTTGCATGTTTCCATTGTGTAAGCAACGCTCCACTTAGGAATGATTTGTTAAACAGGTGGAGTAGTGGATTTCCAGATACTTCACACAATGCATGGAGTATGATGTATGTGACGCCATCTTCACCAGGTGCTGTACATTTACCCTTTTTCATAGCCCCCTTTACTTCCTGTGCTGTGATTGGCTCCCCATATTCGTCATCACTAGATTGTGCTCTTGTTATCCTAATCCTTCTGTCATTATGTCGCAGGAGCTGTTCCCTGCTTACTTCTGTAGGGAGGCAGGAGGAGGATGCTGCATCACTACATTTGTGAATTAGTTCTTCAGCCTTACCCTGGGGGTCTTTGTGAGCCGGAGGCCGGGCTCTGCCCCCCTTAGCTTTCTGAATTTTTGCCCTTACTTGTCTTGCAGATGTTTCCCATCCAATAGAGCTAGTGAATTCAAGTCGTTGTCTTTCCCGCTCTCTAATCTTCTTTTCCCTGGCTACTTAACAAACAGTTTTAAATAGTTCTTGGTTACTTTCAGTAGGATGCCTTCGGTACTCTCTACTCATGCTCCTAACATTTGCATTGAGCATCTTTATGTAATCGTTCTCATGCCATTTTATTTTCTTCTTCTGAGGGTTGCTGCACCTAAGCGTATGGCGCAGAACTCGGAGACAGTGTTCAATTTGGTGATTAAGGTCATCAATAAATGTATCAATGTCTTTTGGGATTTGGTATTCCGTGAACCAGTCACTCATCCTGTTTATGAAGTGAGGCCTCATATACGGTTCGAGTGATAATCTTTTTCTTTTATTCGTCTCTTTCCTTCTCTTGTTCATGTCGACGGTGGTAATCAGTTCCCTGTGGTCACTACATAAACTGTGTGCAATGTGTGCACTGGCATCCGTGTCCTGTGCATTCAGCAGGAGAGCATAGTCTAATCTTCTTCCACTGAGGTGAAATGGCCTTTCATCACCCACGATCTTGAGGTTTTCCCTTCCCCTGACAAAGATTGACAGTTTCCGTCCATTGACATTGGGCTGATGACAGTTGGCATCAAAGCGTGGGTGCCTGGCATTAAGGTCACCGACCAGCAGGGTAGTTCACTGGGTTCACTTCCTGTGCTCTTTCCCTTAGTTCACTTGCCTTGCTTGTGATTCCGTCTATGTGTACTCACCTAATTGTATTCACCTAATTGTGCTTGCAGGGGTTGAGCTCTGGCTCTTTGGTCCCGCCTCTCAACTGTTAATCAACAGGTGTACAGGTTCCTGAGCCTATAGGGCTCTATCATATGAAACACTTCAAACTGTGTATGGATTCAGCCTCCACCACATTACTTCCTAATGCATTCAATTTGTCAACCACTCTGACACTAAAAAAGTTCTTTCTAATATCTCTGTGGCTCATTTGGGAACTCAGTTTCTAACTGTGTCCCCTAGTGCATGTGCCCCCTTGTGTTAAATAGACTGTCTTTATCTACCCAATCAATTCACTTGAGAATCTTGAATGTGGTGATCATGTCCCTCCTAACTCTTCTGTCTTCCAGCGAAGTGAGGTTTAATTCCCGTAGTCTCTCCTCGTAGCTCATACCTCTCAGCTCGGGTACTAGTCTGGTGGCAAACCTTTGAAACTTTTCTAGTTTAGTCTTATCCTTGACAAGATATGGACTCCATGCTGGGGCTGCATACTCCAGGATTGGCCTAACATATGTGGTATACAATGTTATGAATGATTCCTAACACAAATTTCTGAATGCCGTTCTTATGTTGGCCAGCCTTGCATATGCCGCTGATGTTATACTCTTGATATGGGCTGCAGGAGACAGGTCTGGCGTGATATCAACCCCCAAGTGTTTTTTTCTTTCTCTGACTCTTGAAGTATTTCATCTCCCAGATGGTACCTTGTATCTGGCCTTCTGCTCCCTACACCTATCTTCATTACATTACATTTGCTTGGGTTAAACTCTAACAACCATTTATTTGTCCATTCCTTCAGCTTGTCTAGGTCTTCTTGAAGCCTCAAGCAGTCCTCTTCTGTCTTAATCCTTCTCATAATTTTGGCATCGTCCGCAAACATTGAGAGAAATGAATCTATAACCTCCGGGAGATCATTTACATATATCAGAAACAAGATAGGACCGAGCACAGAGCCCTGTGGGACGCCACTGGTGACTTCACGCCAATCTGAGGTCTCACCCCTCACCGTAACTCTCTGCTTCCTATTGCTTAGGTACTCCCTTATCCACTGGAGCACCTTACCAGCTACACCTGCCTGTCTCTCCAGCTTATGTACCAGCCTCTTATGCGGTACTGTGTCAAAGGCTTTCCGACAATCCAAGAAAATGCAGTCCGCCCAGCCCTCTCTTTTTTGTTTAATCTTTGTCACCTGGTCGTAAAAATCTATTAAGCCAGTCAGGCAAGATTTACCCTCCCTGAACCCATGTTGGCAATTTGTCCCGAAGTCCCATCTCTCCAGATGTGTTACCAGGTTTTTTCTCACGATCTTCTCCATCACCTTGCATGGTATACAAGTCAAGGACACTGGCCTGTAGTTCAGTGCCTCTTGCCTGTCGCCCTTTTTGTATATTGGAACCACATTCGCCGTCTTCTATATTTCTGGTAGGTCTCCCGTTCCAGAGACTTACTATACACTAAGAAGAGTGGCAAGCAGAGTCCCTCTGCACACTCTTTCAGTATCCATGGTGAGATCCCGTCTGGACCAACAGTCTTTCTAACATCCAGATCCAGCAGGTGTCTCTTGACCTCCTCTCTCGTAATTTCGAACTCCTCCAAGGCCGCCTGGTTTACCTCCCTTTCTCCTATAACAGTGACCTCTCCTTGTACTATTGTGAAGACCTGGAACCTCCTGTTGAGGTCTTCACATACCTCTTTGTCATTCTCTGTACACCTGTCCTCGCCTGTTCTGAGTTTCAATACCTGTTCTTTCACTGTTGTTTTCCTTCTGATGTAACTGTGGAGTAGCTTTGGTTCGGTCTTGCTTTGTTTGCTATACCATTTTCATAACTTTTCTCTGCTTCTCTTCTCACCCTGACATACTCATTCCTGGTTCTCTGGTATCTCTCTCTGCTTTCTGGTGTTCTGTTATTCCGGAAGTTCCTCCACGTCCTTTTGTTCAGTTTCTTTGCTTCCGCTTATGCCCTATTACACCATTGATTCTTCTGTTGCTGCTCGGATTTTTCCCTTTGGTCCGGGATGAACCTGTTTACTGCCTCCTGACACTTTTGGGTAACATAGTCCATCATATCTTGTACAGACTTATATATGAGGTCTGTGTCCCATGGTATTTCCCTTAGGAAACTTCTCATCTCTTCATAATTCTCCTTTCAGTATGCCAGCCTTAAGTTTCCTAGTTCTTTTTTGGGGGAGATAATTCCTAGCTCTACCAGGTACTCAAAGTTCAACACACTGTGTTCACTCATTCCCAAGGGTGCTTCCATCTTAACTTTCCTTATATCCCACTCATTTAGGGTAAATATCAAATCAAGCATTGCTGGTTCATCTTCTCCTCTCATTCTTGTTGGTTCCTTGATGTGCTGGCTTAGAAAGTTTATTGTTGCCACGTCCAGCAGCTTAGCTCTCCATGTTTCTGGTCCCCCATGCGGGTCTCTGTTCTCCCAATCTATCTTCTTATGGTTGAAGTCTCCTATAATTAGTAGTCGAGATCCATTCCTGCTAGCAACAGAAGCTGCTCTCTCTATTATGTTAATGGTGGCAATGTTGTTTCGATCATATTCCTGTCTGGGTCTTCTGTCATTTGGTGGTGAATTATATATGACTACGACTGTAATTTTATGCCCTTCATTTGTAATGGTACCTGCTATGTAGTCACTGAAACCTTCACAGCCCTGAATAACCATCTCCTCAAAATCCCAGCCTTTTCTTAAAAGCAGAGCTACCCCACCACCACGTCTTCCTTCCCTCTCTTTCCTCATAACATAATAGTCCTGTGGGAACACTGCATTTGTTATAGTTTTCGTTTGCTTTGTTTCTGAGAGAGCTATTATGTCTGGGTTTTCCTCTAGTACCCATTCTCCAAGCTCATTTGTGTGTGTGTGTGTGTGTACTCACCTAGTTGTACTCACCTAGTTGTATTTGCGGGGGTTGAGTTCCGGCACTTTGTTTCCGCCTCTCAACCGTCAATCAACAGGTGTACAGATTCCTGAGTCTGTTCGGCTCTATCATATCTACACTTGAAACTGTGTATGGAGTCAGCCTCCACCACATCACTTCCTAATGCATTCCATTTGTCAACCACTCTGACACTAAAAAAGTTCTTTCTAATATCTCTGTGGCTCATTTGGGCACTCAGTTTCCACCTGTGTTCCCTTGTGCGTGTGCTCCTTGTGTTAAATAGACTGTCTTTATCTACCTTATCAATTCCCTTCAGAATCTTGAATGTGGTGATCATGTCCCCCCTAACTCTTCTGTCTTCCAGCGAAGTGAGGTTTAATTCCCGTAGTCTCTCCTCGTAGCTCATACCTCTCAGCTCGGGTACTAGTCTGGTGGCAAACCTTTGAACCTTTTCTAGTTTAGTCTTATCCTTGACTAGATACGGATTTCATGCTGGGGCTACATACTCCAGGACTGGCCTGACACATGTGGTATACAAAGTTCTGAATGATTCTTTACACAAGTTTCTGAATGCCGTTCGTATGTTGGCCAGCCTGGCATATGCCGCGAATGTTATCCGCTTGATATGTGCTGCAGGAGACAGGTCTGGCGTGATATTAACCCCCAAGTCATTTTCTTTCCCTGACTCCTGAAGAATTTTCTCTCCCAGATGATACCTTGTATCTGGCCTCCTGCTCCCTACACCTATCTTCATTACATTACATTTGGTTGGGTTAAACTCTAACAACCATTTGTTCGACCATTCCTTCAGCTTGTCTAGGTCTTTTTGAAGCCTCAAATAGTCCTCTTCTGTCTTAATCCTTCTCATAATTTTGGCATCGTCCGCAAACATTAAGAGAAATGAATCGATACCCTCCAGGAGATCATGTACATATATAAGAAACAAGATAGGACCGAGTACAGAGCCCTATGGGACTCCACTGGTGACTTCACGCCAATCTGAGGTCTCACCCCTCACCGTAACTCTCTGCTTCCTATTGCTTAGGTACTCCCTTATCCACTGGAGCACCTTACCAGCTACACCTGCCTGTCTCTCCAGCTTATGTACCAGCCTCTTATGCGGTACTGTGTCAAAGGCTTTCCGACAATCCAAGAAAATGCAGTCCGCCCAGCCCTCTCTTTCTTGCTTAATCTTTGTCACCTGACCGTAGAATTCTATCAAGCCTGTAAGGCAAGATTTACCCTCCCTGAACCCGTTGGCGATTTGTCACGAAGTCCCTTCTCTCCAGATGTGTTACCAGGTTTTTTCTCGCGATCTTCTCCATCACCTTGCATGGTATACAAGTCAAGGACACTGGCCTGTAGTTCAGTGCCTCTTGCCTGACGCCCTTTTTGTATATTGGGCCCACATTCACCGTCTTCCATATTTCTGGTAGGTCTCCCATCTTATGTGACTTACTATACACTATGGAGAGTGGCTAGCAAAGTGCCTCTGCACACTCTTTCAGTATCCATGGTGAGATCCCATCTGGACCAACAGCCTTTCTAACATCCAGATCCAGCAGGTGTCTCTTGACCTCCTCTCTCGTAATTTCGAAATCTTCCAACCCCGCCTGGTTTACCTCCCTTTCTCCTATAACAGTGACCTCACTTTGTTCTATTGTGAAGACCTCTTGGAACCTCTTGTTGACTTCTTCACACACTTCTCTGTCATTCTCTGTACACCTGTCCTCGCCTGTTCTAAGTTTCACTACCTGTTCCTTCACTGTTGTTTTCCTTCTGATGTGACTGTGGAGTAGCTTTTGTTAGGTCTTGGCTTTGTTTGCTATATCATTTTCAAAACTTTTCTCTGCTTCTCGTCTCACCCTGACGTACTCATTCCTGGTTCTCTGGTATCTCTCTCTGCTTTCTGGTGTTCTGTTATTCCGGAAGTTCCTCCACGCCCTTTTGTTCAGTTTCTTCGCTTCCGTACATGCTCTATTATACCATGGATTCTTTTGTTCCTTCTTGGATTTTTCCCTTTGGGCCGGGATGAACATGTTTACTGCCTCCTGACACTTTTGGGTAACATAGTCCATCATACCCTGTACAGACTTATCTCTGAGGTCTGTGTCCCAAGGTATTTCACTTAGGAAACTTCTCATCTGTTCATAATTCCCCTTTCGGTATGCCAGCCTTTTGATTCCTAGTTCTTTTTTGGGGGAGATAATTCCTAGCTCTACCAGGTACTCAATGTTCAAAACACTGTGATCACTCATTCCCAAGGGCGCTTCCATCTTAGCTTCCCTTATATCCCACTCATTTAGGGTAAATATCAAATCAAGCATTGCTGGTTCATCTTCTCCTCTCATTCTTGTTGGTTCTTTGATGTGCTGGCTTAGAAAGTTTCTTGTTGCCACGTCCAGCAGCTTAGCTCTCCATGTTTCTGGTCCTCCATGCGGGTCTCTGTTCTCCCAATCTCTCTTCCCATGGTTGAAGTCTCTAATAATTAGTAGTCCAGATCCATTCCTGCTAGCAACAGAAGCTGCTCTTTCTATTATGTTAATGGTGGCCATGTTGTTTCTGTCATATTCCTGTCTAAGTCTTCTTTCATTTGGTGGTGGATTATATATGACTACGACTATAATTTTTTTCCCTCCATCTGTTATGGTAACTGCCATGTAGTCACTAAAATTTTCACAGCCCTGAATAACCATCTCCTCAAAATCCCAGCCTTTTCTTACCAGCAGATTTACACCACCCCCACCTCTTCCTTCCCTCTCTTTCCTCATAACATAATAGTCCTGTGGGAACACTGTGTTTGTTATCTTTTTCGTTAGCTTTGTTTCTGTGAGGGCTATTATGTCTGGGTTTTCCTCTAGTACCCGTTCTCTAAGCTCATTTGCTTTATTTGTAATTCCATCTATGTTAGTGTACATTGCTCTGAGACTTACGTTCTTCTGTCTTTTCTCAAATCGCCTCCTTGGTGAGTGTTCTGCTGGTGAGGGAAGCTGTTCCATGGGTTTGAGGACCTGTGAGGTGGATAACAGGATCTCAGAGGATACTGGGATGAGGGGCGGGGGATCCAGTGAAGGGAGAGGGAACGGGAGTGTATGGGGTGAAAGGGGAGGGAGGACAGGAAGGAAAGGGGGGGAGGGAGGACTCGGCAGGAGGAGGGGAGGGGTAGAAGGGTGGGGATTGGGTGTGGGGGGAGGGAGATTTGGCTGAACATTTGAGTGGGGGCATGGAGGGTTTGGGGTAGGGGGGTTTTCTATGCAGAGGAGGGTGGCGGGGTTGTCCTCCCCTCTGGTGTTACTGGGTAGCTAGTTGTAGGTTCCGCCCTCGCCTCTGGGGGTGTTGTGTTGGGAGCTATGACTTCCTGCATGGTTTTCCCCTCTCGCCCTGCGCCTCTTCCTTGCTCCTGCCACCACGGCTCTCTCCTCCCTTGTCATGTCTCTCTGGAGGAATACATTTTTTAATTTTCCCACGTTTTTCCGGGGGCTCTTCCTTGATAGAATCTTCTCCTTTGTGCTCTCGTTTGCAAACACTATCTTTATCACTCGGTCTCGGTCTTTGTTGTGCCAATCTAGCCTGAAAACCTTCTTAATGCTATGCTCAGCCCCTTCCATGTCTAGTGCCTTTAGTACTTCATTCACTGCTGCTTTGTCCTTGTTATTCCACTCTGTCCTATTAGAGCCTTCCTGCTCTTTAATACCCACACCAACCATTGATCTTTTCCTTTCCAGCAGTTGGCTAGTGGAGCGTGCCTCCTCCTGTGAGGTGGCTGCTTTCATGGCCACCTCCATCACTGCAGTCATTACTTCAGAGTTATTTTTTTTTTAGTATTTCTGCAAATGTTGCTTTTATTGTGGCATTCTCATCCAAAAAACTGTGTGTGTGTGTGTGTGTGTGTGTGTGTGTGTGTGTGTGTGTGTGTGTGTGTGTGTGTGTGTGTGTACTCACCTAGTTGTACTCACCTAGTTGTGTCTGCAGGATCGAGCATTGACTCTTGGATCCCGCCTTTCGAGCATCGGTTGCTTACAGCAATGACTCCTGTCCCATTTCCCTATCATACCTGGTTTTAAAATTATGAATAGTATTTGCTTCCACAACCTGTTCCTGAAGTGCATTCCATTTTCCCACTACTCTCACGCTAAAAGAAAACTTCCTAACATCTCTGTGACTTATCTGAGTTTCAAGCTTCCATCCATGTCCCCTAGTTCTGTTACTATTCCGTGTGAACATTTCGTCTATGTCCACTCTGTCAATCCCTCTGAGTATCTTATACGTTCCTATCATGTCCCCCCTCTCCCTTCTTCTTTCTAGTGTCGTAAGGCACAGTTCCCTCAGGCGCTCCTCATACCCCATCCCTCGTAGCTCTGGGACGAGTCTCGTTGCAAACCTCTGAACCTTTTCCAGTTTCATTATATGCTTCTTCAGATGTGGACTCCATGATGAGGCGGCATACTCTAAGACTGGCCTTATGTAGGCAGTGTAAAGCGCCCTAAATGCCTCCTTACTTAGGTTTCTGAATGATGTTCTAACTTTTGCCAGTGTAGAGTACGCTGCTGTCGTTATCCTATTTATATGTGCCTCAGGAGATAGATTAGGTGTTACGTCCACCCCCAGGTCTCTTTCACGCGTCGTTACAGGTAGGCTGTTCCCCTTCATTGTGTATTGTCCCTTTGGTCTCCTATCTCCTAGTCCCATTTCCATAACTTTACATTTGCTCGTGTTGAATTCCAGTAGCCATTTCTCTGACCATCTCCGCAACCTGTTCAGGTCCTCTTGGAGGATCCTGCAATCCTCATCTGTCACAACTCTTCTCATCAACTTTGCGTCATCCGCAAACATCGACATGTAGGACTCTACGCCTGTAAACATGTCGTTAACATATACAAGAAATAGAATTGGTCCAAGCACCGATCCTTGTGGTACTCCACTTGTTACTGTTCGCCAGTCCGACTTCTCGCCCCTTACCGTAACTCTTTGGCTCCTTCCTGTTAGGTAGTTCCTTATCCATGCTAGGAACTTACCCCCCACCCCCGCCTGCCTCTCGAGCTTGAACAGCAGTCTCATGTGCGGTACTGTATCAAAGGCTTTTTGGCAGTCCAGAAATATGCAGTCTGCCCAACCATCTCTGTCCTGTCTTATCCTCGTTATTTTATCATAGAATTCCAGAAGGTTTGTTTGGCACGATTTCCCTGTCCAGAACCCATGTTGATGTTTGTTCACAAACCTAATGTTCTCCAGGTGTGCAACCAGTCGTAGCCTAATTATTATTTCCAGTATTTTACAGGGGATGCTTGTCAGTGATACAGGTCTATAGTTAAGTGCCTCCTCCCTGTACCTTTCTTGTAGTTGTACCTTTCTTGAAGATCGACACGACATTTGCCTTCTTCCAGCAACTGGGCAATTCTCCTGACATAAGTGACTCATTAATGATCATTGCCAGAGGCACGCTGAGGGCATGTGCTGCTTCTTTTAGTATCCACGGTGATACTTTGTCTGGTCCAACTGCTTTAGTTGCATCTAGAGTTGTCAACTGTTTCATTACCTCCTCTGCTGTCACCTCTATATCTGATAGTCTTTCATCTAGGGTAACCCCTTCCAACAATTGGATCTGCTCAGGCTCAGTAGTGAACACTCCATGGAAACTGGCATTCAGTGCCTCGCAGATTTCCTTGTCACTTTCAGTATATGCCCCCTCTGTCTTCCTTAGTCTTGTCACTTGGTCGTTCACCGACATTTTTCTTCTTATATGACTGTGTAGTAACTTAGGTTGTTTTTTCGCTTTGATTGCAATATCGTTCTCATAGTCCCTTTCCGATGTTCGCCTTATGTTAATGTAATCGTTCCTAGCTCTGTTGTATCTGCTTCTGTTGTCCTCTGTTCTTTGTCTTCTGTACTTCCTCCACTCCCGCCTGCTGGCCATTTTTGCTTCCTGACACTGTCTATTAAACCATGGGTTATTATATTCCTTCTTATTTTTTCCCTTTACCGTTGGTATAAATCTCTCTTCGGCCTCCTGGCATTTCTGTATGACTAGGTCCATCATATCTTGGACTGTTTTTCCTCTAATTTCTAAGTAGGAAGGGCATACTGGGTCGGAAGATTAGGGAGGGCATAGAGGGGTTGGGAGATAGCGTAAGGTTGGGAGTCAGATAGAATTTGAGAGGTTGGGAGGGGGAAGGATAGAGGGGGTGGGGGGAACCTCCCACCCCCCTCGCAATGGTGGGGGGTCACATGGAAGGAGAGGGGATGAGGAGGGGTGAGGGCTGGGTAGGCTTTGGGTGTTGAGGGGATGAGGGCTGGGTGGGTTCTTGGGGTTGAGGGGATGAGGGCTGGATGGGTTTTGGGGGTTGGGGGGATGAGGGCTGTGTGGGTTTTGGGGGATGAGGGCTGGACGGGTTTTGGGGGTTGAGGTGATGAGGGGGTCCTTGGAATGTGGGATGAATTTGACTCCAGTGGGGTCAGAGGGGTCAAGGGATATGTTGGGGAGATAAGCAGGGGCGGCTGATTTGGGGAAGGGGTGACCTGAGAAGCAAGTGTGAGCTGGTTAGCATGGGGTGGATTAGCACTGGGGTGTGTAACTACGCTCAAATGGGAAGAGTTGTATTGTTGTTTGCTTGCTCTGTGGGCAATCTGTTCCTCCTTCGTCATGAATTTGACAATATATACGTTGTAGTAATTTTCGCTACCTCTGAGTAAGTGTTTGTGATGCAGTATGTAATCCACTGCCTCTTCGTTAGTGAACTGTACCAGGACAGGTCGTTTCCTGTTACAGTTGTATGGTCCAATGCGTCGTTGAACTTGCACCTCATTCCCGGCCATCTGGGCTCTCATGTCTCTCAAGATCCCCTGTAGCTCCAAATCCTCAATCTCCATCCTTTCCTGCCTCGATGGTGCCCTGCCTTCAAGTAATCCATGGATTATGATTGTCCTCTTTCTCAGTTCAGGGTCATGCTGGTGGCCCTCTCCCTGGCTGACCCCCACCCCTCCTACACCCGCTACTCCACCTACTACTACTCCCCCTTCCCCTGCCAAGCTTCCCTTATTCCTGCCAAATTCATTAGTAAGCCTAGATATTTCTCCTTGCCATTCTACCCTGCTCTTCGTGATTTCCTCTTGAATATAATCCATAAACTCTTGTTTGAGTCTTTGAACCTCGCCCTGTATCTTATTAAAGACTTCACTTTTAATCCCCTGGATTAGATCATCTATCCAAACATCCCTCTTCTCTACAAATTTCCCAATCATCTTCTCCACAAACCTATCTTCTTCCTCAATCATAATACTGTTGGACCTAGACCCCCTTCCTGACCTTGTCATTGCCATAATGCAACCTTACCCACAGGGGTTCCAAGTATCTTACCGTCCTGCTAACACAATAGGTGAGTGAATCTCCAATCTGTGTGTAAATATGTGTGTGTGTGTGTGTGTGTGTGTGTGTGTGTGTGTGTGTGTGTGTGTGTGTGTGTGTGTGTGTACTCACCTATATGTACTCACCTATATGTGCTTGCAGGATCGAGCATTGACTCTTGGATCCCGCCTTTCTAGCTATCGGTTGTTTACAGCAATGACTCCTGTCCCATTTCCCTATCATACCTAGTTTTAAAAGTATGAATAGTATTTGCTTCCACAACCTGTTCCCCAAGTGCATTCCATTTTTCTACTACTCTCACGCTAAAAGAAAACTTCCTAACATCTCTGTGACTCATCTGAGTTTCCAGTTTCCACCCATGTCCCCTCGTTCTGTTATTATTATGTGTGAACATTTCATCTATTTCCACTTTGTCAATTCCCCTGAGTATTTTATATGTCCCTATCATATCTCCTCTCTCCCTTCTTTTCTCTAGTGTCGTAAGGTTCAGTTCCTTCAGCCGCTCTTCATATCCCATCCCTCGTAGCTCTGGGACAAGCCTCGTCGCAAACCTCTGAACCTTCTCCAGTTTCTTTATGTGTTTCTTCAGGTGGGGGCTCCATGATGGCGCGGCATACTCTAAGACGGGTCTCACGTAGGCAGTGTAAAGCGCCCTAAAAGCTTCCTCATTTAGGTTTCTGAATGAAGTTCTAATTTTCGCCAGTGTAGAGTACGCTGCTGTCGTTATCCTATTTATATGTGCCTCAGGAGTTAGATTAGGTGTCACATCCACTCCCAGGTCTCTTTCTCGAATCGTTACAGGTAGACTGTTCCCCTTCATTGTGTACTGTCCCTTTGGTCTCCTGTCACCTGATCCCATTTCCATAACTTTACATTTACTGGTGTTAAACTCCAGTAGCCATTTCCCTGACCATCTCTGCAGCCTCTTTAAGTCCTCTTGGAGGATCCTACAATCTTCGTCTGTCACAACTCTTCTCATTAATTTTGCGTCATCTGCAAACATTGACATGTATGATTCCACTCCTGTAAACATATCATTTACGTAAATTAGAAAGAGGATTGGTCCCAGCACCGATCCTTGAGGTACTCCACTTGTTACTGTTCGCCAGTCCGACTTTTCGCCCCTTACCATTACCCTCTGGCTCCTTCCTGTTAGGTAGTTCTTCACCCATACTAGGGCCTTTCCGCTTACTCCTGCCTGCCTCTCAAGTTTGTATAGCAGTCTCATATGCGGTACCGTATCAAAGGCCTTTTGGCAGTCAAGAAATATGCAGTCTGCCCAGCCTTCTCTGTCCTGCCTTATCCTTGTTACTTTATCATAGAATTCTAAAAGGTTTGTTAGGCATGATTTCCCTGTCCAGAACCCATGTTGGTGCTTGTTTACAAACCCAATGCTCTCCAGGTGCTCAACAAGTCTTAGCCTAATTATTCTTTCAAGTATTTTGCAGGGGATGCTTGTCAGTGATACGGGTCTGTAGTTAAGTGCCTCCTCCCTATCACCCTTTTGAAAATCGGTACGACATTAGCCTCCTTCCAGCAACTGGGCAATTCTCCCGACATAAGTGACTCATTAAAGATCATTGCCAGAGGCACGCTGAGAGCCTGCGCTGCCTCTTTAAGTATCCACGGTGATACTTTGTCTGGTCCAACAGCTTTATTTGCGTCCAGTGTTGTCAACTGTTTCATTACATCCTCTGCTGTCACCTCTATATCTGATAGTCTTTCATCTTGGGTAATCTCTTCTAACAATGGGAGCTGCTCAGGCTCGGTTGTGAACACTCCATGGAATTTTGCATTCAGTACCTCGCAGATTTCCTTGTCGCTTTCTGTATATGCCCCTTCTGTTTTCCTCAGTCTTGTCACTTGGTCATTTACCGACATCTTCCTTCTTATATGGCTATGTAGTAATTTTGGTTGCTTTTTCGCTTTGACTGCAATATCGTTCTCATAATTTCTTTCCGACACTCGTCTTATGTTAATGTAATCATTCCTAGCTCTGTTACATCTAATCCTGTTGTCCTCTGTCCTTTGTCTTCTGTACTTCTTCAGCTTTGCTCCCCAGGTCTCCTCCCCGCCATGGGGATTCCTCGTTTCCCAATCTATCTCTCCGTGATTTAGGTCCCCCATGACCAGCAGCTTCGCTCTCATTCTATGCGCTAAAGTTGCTGCCCTCTGCAGTTCATCCATACATGTCTTGTTGCTGTCCTCGTACTCCTGCCTGGGCCTTCTACTGTTTGGTGGGGGATTGTAGAGTATCAAGATTACAATCTTCTTCCCATCCACTGTCAGAGTTCCATGTATGAAGCTTGTGCTTTCATTGGTACCCGGATTTTCCAGCTCATCAAACTTTCATGTGTGTGTGTGTGTGTGTGTGTGTGTGTGCGTGAAAAAAATAGATTGATAGTTGAGAGGCGAGCCGATAAATCCATGGCTCATCCCCTGTAAACACAAACACACACACACACACACACACACACACACACACACACACACACACACACACACACACACACACACACACACACACACACACACACACACACACACACACACACACACACACACACACACACACACACACACACACACACACACACACACACACACACACACACACACACACACACACACACACACACACACACACACACACACACACACACACACACACACACACACACACACACACACACACACACACACACACACACACACACACACACACACACACACACACACACACACACACACACACACACACACACACACACACACACACACACACACACACACACACACACACACACACACACACACACACACACACACCACACACACACACACACACACACACACACACACACACACACACACCACACACACACACACACACACACACACACACACACACACACACACACACACACACCACACACACACACACACACACACACACACACACACACACACACACACACACACACACACACACACACACACACACACACACACACACACACACACACACACACACACACACACACACACACACACACACACACACACACACACACACACACACACACACACACACACACACACACACACACACACACACACACACACACACACACACACACACACACACACACACACACACACACACACACACACACACACACACACACACACACACACACACACACACACACACACACACACACACACACACACACACACACACACACACACACACACACCACACACACACACACACACACACACACACACACACACACACACACACACACACACACACACACACACACACACACACACACACACACACACACACACACACACACACACACACACACACACACACACACACACACACACACACACACACACACACACACACACACACACACACACACACACACACACACACACACACACACACACACACACACACACACACACACACACACACACACACACACACACACACACACACACACACACACACACACACACACACACACACACACACACACACACACACACACACACACACACACACACACACACACACACACACACACACACACACACACACACACACACACACACACACACACACACACACACACACACCACACACACACACACACACACACACACACACACACACACACACACACACACACACACACACACACACACACACACACACCACACACACACACACACACACACACACACACACACACACACACACACACACACACACACACACACACACACACACACACACACACACACACACACACACACACACACACACACACACACACACACACACACACACACACACACACACACACACACACACACACACACACACACACACACACACACACACACACACACACACACACACACACACACACACACACACACACACACACACACACACACACACACACACACACACACACACACACACACACACACACACACACACACACACACACACACACACACACACACACACACACACACACACACACACACACACACACACACACACACACACACACACACACACACACACACACACACACACACACACAAGCCTTTGATACAGTGCCACACAAGAGGCTAGTGCGAAAGTTGGAGATGCAGGCTGGAGTGAGAGGGAAGGTACTCCGGTGGATAGAGGAATACCTAAGCAACAGGAGACAACGAGTCTGTGTGAGGGGTGAGGTCTCAGATTGGCGAGACGTCACAAGTGGAGTCCCGCAGAGGTCAGTCCTTGGACCTATACTGTTTCTGGTATATGTAAATGATCTCCCAGAGGGTATAGATTCGTTCCTCTCAATGTTTGCCGACGATGCAAAAATTATGAGGAGGATTGAAACAGAGGATGATAGTAGGAGGCTACAAGATGACCTGGATAGACTGAGTGAATGGTCCAACAAATGGCTGTTGAAGTTCAACCCGAGTAAATGCAAAGTAATGAAACTAGGAAGTGGAAACAGGAGGCCAGGCACAGGATACAGAATAGGAGATGAAGTACTTAATGAAACAGACAGAGAGAAAGATCTAGGAGTTGATATCACACCAAACCTGTCTCCTGAAGCCCACATAAAGAGAATAACGTCTGCGGCATATGCGAGGCTGGCTAACATCAGAACGGCGTTCAGGAACCTGTGTAAGGAATCATTCAGAATCTTGTACACCACATATGTAAGACCAATCCTGGAGTATGCGGCCCCAGCATGGAGCCCGTACCTTGTCAAGCACAAGACGAAGCTGGAAAAAGTCCAAAGGTATGCTACTAGACTAGTCCCAGAACTAAGAGGCATGAGTTATGAGGAAAGGCTGCGGGAAATGCACCTCACGACACTGGAAGACAGAAGAGTAAGGGGGGACATGATCACAACCTACAAAATCCTCAGGGGAATCGACCGGGTAAACAAGGATGAACTATTCAACACTGGTGGGACGCGAACAAGGGGACACAGGTGGAAGCTGAGTACCCAAATGAGCCACAGAGACGTTAGAAAGAACTTTTTCAGTGTCAGAGTAGTTAGTAAATGGAATGCATTAGGAAGTGATGTGGTGGAGGCTGACTCCATACACAGTTTCAAATGTAGATATGATAGAGCCCAATAGGCTCAGGAATCTGTACACCAGTTGATTGACGGTTGAGAGGCGGGACCAAAGAGCCAGAGCTCAACCCCCGCAAGCACAATTAGGTGAGTACACAGGTGAGTACACACACACACACACACACACACACACACACACACACACACACACACACACACACACACACACACACACACACACACACACTATAGTGAACTCTCGTGTAGAAATAATTAGTAAATTGAAAGAAAGTAATGACCATTTAAATAGCAAAGTTATATGTCTTGAGGGTTTAGTGAAAGACTTTTGCGAGGATAAGAATGGAGACCGGACAGAAAAATTAGGAAAGGCAGTGGCATTACTGTGCTGGTGAAAGAACACCTAAAGGTGAACGAAATATGACTGCCAATCCACAAGAAGTTGACATAATAGCACTAGAGATCTGCCATGAGGATGATAAACTAATGATCATAAATGCATGTAATCCACCGCAGAGCAGCACATGGTCAAAGGAGGAGCTAGATAGTAAACGAGAAGGTCTTATAACAATAATGAGAGAGATCATAGCGAGAGCGTATAACTGATAGATTATAAACACATATTTGGCTTCACTAGAGGAGTAGGTACTGCAAACTGCATAGCAACATTACTAGGAACAGTTAACTCGGGTCCAGCTATAGTGATCTTCCTTGATCTAGAAAAAGCATTTGAACTTGCAAGCCCGCAAGCAATATTACAGCACCTTAGTTAAAAAAGGTGTAAAGGGAAACAGTGCTAGCATGGATTCAAGATTACCAAAGTCACAGGTATGCCAGAGTAAAGTTGCAAGGACAAGTGTCGGACTACCACTTGCACGAGAATGGGACTCCACAAGGAGGAGTCCTCAGTCCTAGTCTTTTTAACATCCTTATGGAAAACCTTGTTACCATGACATTTACAGAAGGGGTTAAATTGCTAAGCTATGCTGATGATATAGCATTAGTCATTACAGGTCCTTCACTTCTAAATAAAGCACAAGGTGCATTAGATAAAGTAGTATCTGAATGCAGTGTTTTAGGGCTAAAAATATCTGCACAGAAGTCTAAGGCAATGAGACTAGGCGGCAACACTCCAGACAGGCACTTACGCATTCAAGACATTAACCTTCAGTGGGTTACACAATATCATTATCTCGGAGTGTGGATAGATTTTAAAATGACATTCAATAAGCATATTCAATATCTAAAGGAGTAAGCAAAATCACGACTAAATATAATGAGAGCAATCACAGGGCCCCGTCTAGGAGCAGGACACAGAGTGTTGAGAATGTTTTACATACACGCCGTTCGTTCCCTGCTTGATTATGCAGCGCCTGCCTTACTCACTCTTTCTCCTGGTCAGTGGGCAAACGTTGAGGTTCTTCAAAATGATGCATTGCGAATCATAACAGGAGCTCCCAGATGGACTAAAATACTGAACCTACGACTAGAAACAAAGCTAACGTCGATTGAAATAAGGGTAAAAGGGATTGCTGCGTGCATGCTGACCAAGATATTGACTAGACCTAGAATCAGTTCACTTAAAGATATAATCACTGGAGCACTAACTCTGGACAGAAGAGCCTCCAATAGCAACAGGTGGACCTATTGTGGGATAAACACTATCAATACATTCGATATAACAAACACAGTCACTGAGAGAGGTGTCGACGAAATACATGCAGACTTTGTTATACAAGCCCCTTGGGAATCTCTGCCAGCAGACTTTAAGATTATGGCTCTTGAAGGAAAGAAGAACCAGACAAGTCCTCATCTGCTACGTAACATTGCACAGATGCATATAGAAGCAAACATGGCATCCGACAGCTTCACTTACTTCACAGATGGATCAGTAGACCAGCAGGGACAAGAAACCGGAGCTGCAGTTAAAGCAGGAAACTCTGTAAATAGTTGGAGGCTCTCAAATGGGTGTTCGACTTTACAAACAGAGATGCTAGCCATTCAAAAGGCTTTGGAACATGCTCTTGCTGAACACCGACAACATGTTATCATACATACTGATTCGAGAACCGCCATTGAAACCTTGCAACAAGAACACATATGTGATAACATCCATCTCATCACAAATGTCTTATCATTCAAGCAAACACTCAAACGACAAGGCCGACAGTGTACTTATCAACTGGGTGCCAAGTCATGTGGGAATAATAGGAAATGACATTGCAGACGAAGCTGCAAAACTTGCTACTAAGAGGAGAAATGTAGACATTTACATACCACAGAGTCTATCACAGATTAAGAAAGTAATTAGAAACAGAGCAATGCAAAAGATGTACAGTGACCACAACACAGCAGTTGCAACATCAGGATCTGCGGGTTGGTACAAGAATTCAACCAACTACGAACCACTTAGTTTGATGAAAGGGAGCAGTAGAACAACAGAAGTGCACTTACATCGCATCAGGCTTGGATACCCATGTGCATGGGAAATAGGCTTAAAGGTTCCGGAAGATGAGAGGAAATGTCAACACTGTGGAGAAATGCCCGACAGACCACTGGAACATTATCTAACACAGTGCACAGTTACAAACCCAATAAGATTTCAACTTAGATTCAACAGAGCAGAAGAAGTTGTTAAACACATATGGCAAAATCTTACTGAGGCGACCATACGGCCATGGTGGGCCAGCCAGAGGCTTAGGGCCCGCACAGGAATATCCCTGCAAAAAAAAAAAAAAAAAAAAAAAAAAAGATCACGACTGTTGATAGTCGGCGATTTCAACTTGAAATCCATAGACTGGGAAGCATATGAAGTTAAAACATAAGATTTCTGGACCTGTAAATTTGTAGACCTCATCCAGGAAATATTCTTGTATCAACATGTTAAACAAGCTACGAGGATGAGGGAAGGGGACGTTCCCTCCATGCTAGATTATATATTTACCAGGAAGGAGGAAGAAATATTTGACATTCAGTACCTTCCTCCCTTGGGTAAAAGTGACCATATCTTTTTGGGAATAAAGTATGCAATGCGTTGTAATCTGGAAGAAAATAAGAAGGTTGATGCAATTGAAAAACCTGACATTAGGAGAGGACATTATGACAACCTTAGAATTTTTTTTAGTGAATATAATTGGACAGACTTGTTGCTAGGCAAGGAAGTGAATGAGATGTATGTCAAGTTTTGTGAAATATATGATAAAGGCACAAAAAAAATTATACCATAACAGAGATGCAGAACTAGGAAACAGGATTGGTCCAACAGAAAGTGCGAGAGGGCCAGAGACCAAAAGACACAAAAATGGAGTCAATACAGGAAGAGGCCAAACCCCCAAACATACCAGTGATACAAAGATGCGAGAAACAACTACATGACAGTGAGGAGAGAGGCAGAAAGAAATGTTGATCTAGGGGTGTTTCTAGATAGAAAACTATCACCTGAGGACCACATAAAGAATACTGTGCGAGGAGTCTATGCAACACTTTCTAACTTCAGAATTGCTTAATATATCGCCATCCAAATACATGGATGGCGATATACTAAAGAAATTGTTCACGACTTTTGTTAGGCCAAAGCTAGAATATGCAGCAGTTGTGTGGTGCCCATATCTTAAGAAGCACATCAACAAACTGGAAAAGGTGCAAAGATATGCTACTAAGTGGCTCCCAGAACTGAAGGGCAAGAGCTACGAGGAGAGGTTAGAGGCATTAAATATGCCAAAACTAGAAGACCGAAGAAAAAGAGGTAATATGATCACTACATACAAAATAGTAACAAGAATTCATAAAATCTAAAGGGAAGATTTCCTGAGACCTGGAACTTTAAGAACAAGAGGTCATAGATTTAAACTAGCTAAACACAGATGCCGAAGAAATATAAGAAAATTCACTTTCGCAAACAGAGTGGCAGACGGTTGGAGCTAGTTAGGTGAGAAGGTGGTAGAGGCCAAGACCGTCAGTAGTTTCAAAGCGTTATATGGCAAAGAGTGCTGGGAAGATGGGACACCACGAGCGTAGCTATCATACTGTAACTACACGTAGGTAATTACACACACACACAACTGCTGGAAAGGAAATGATCAGTGGTAGGTGTGGGTATTAAAAAGCAGAAAGGCTCTAATAGGAAAGAGTGGAATGATAAGAACAAAGCGGCAGTGAATGAAATACTGAAGGCACTAGACATGGAAGGGGCTGAGCATAGCATTGAGAAGGTTTTCAGGCTAGGCTGGTACAAAAAGACCGAGACCGTGTGTTAAAGATAGTGTTTGCAAACGAGACCACAAAGGAGATGATTCTAACAAAGAAAAGCCACTTGTAACATTTGGGAGAATTAAAGAAAGTATTCCTCCAGAGGGACATGACAAGGGAGGAGAGGGCCATAGCGACAGAAGCAAGGAAGAAGCGCAGGGCGAGAGGGGAAAACCAGGAAATCACAGCTCCCAACACATCATCTCCAGAGGCGAGGGGGGAACCCACAACCAGCTACCCAGTAACACCAGTGGGGAGCGCAATCCCACCACTCTCCTCTGCATAGAAAACCCGCTTACCCCAAACCCTCCCTGCCCCCACTCAAATACTCAGCCAAATCTCCCTCCCCCCACACCGAATCCCCACCCTTCTTCCTCTCCCCTCCTCCCACCGAGTCCCCCCTCCCCCCTTTCCTTCCTGTCCCTCCTCCCCTTTCACCCCATACCCTCCCTCTTCACTTGACCCCCACCTCTCATCCCAGTATCCTCTGCGACCCTGTTATCCACCTCACAAATCCTCACACCCATGGAACAGCTTCCTCCACCAGCAGAACACTTACCAACCAAGGAAGCAATTTGAGAAGGGTCAGAAGACAGAGAGCCTGATGGCAATGTACACTAACATAGATGGAATTTTAAATAAACCAAATGAACTTGGAGAATGGGTACTAGAGGAAAACCCAGACATAATAGCTCTCACAGAAACAAAGCTAACGAAAACCATAACAAATGCAGTGTTCCCACAGGACTATTATGTTAAGAGGAAAGAGAGAGAAGGAAGAGGTGGTGGAGGTGTAGCCCTGCTGGTAAGAAAAGGCTGGGATTTTGAGGAGATGGTTGTTCAGGGCTGTGAAGGTTTCAGTGACTACATAACAGGTACAATAACAACTGGAGGGCATAAAATTATAGTCGTAGTCATATATAATCCACCACCAAATGACAGAAGGAACAGACAGGAATATGATAGAAACAACATTACCACCATTAACATAATATAGAGAGTTGCTTCTGTTGCTAGCAAGAATGTATCTGGACTACTAATCATGGGAGACTTCAACCATGGGAAGATAGATTGGGAGAACAAAGACTCGCATGGAGGACCAGAAACATGGAGAGCTAAGCTGCTGGACGTGGCAACAAGAAACTTTCTAAGCCAGCACATCAAGGAACCAACAAGATTGAGAGGAGAAGATGAACCAGCAATGCTTGATTTGATATTTACCCTAAATGAGTGGGATATAAGGGAAGTCAAGATGTAAGCACCATTGGGAATGAGTGATCACAGTGTATTGAACTTTGAGAACCTGGTAGAGCTAGGAATTATCTCCCCCAAAAAAGAACTAGGACACAAAAGACTGGCATACCGAAAGGGAAATTATGAGGAGATGAGAAGTTTTCTAAGGGAAATACCTTGGGACACAGACCTCAGAGATAAGTCTGTACAAGATATGATGGACTATGTCACCCAAAAGTGCCAGGAGGCAGTAAACAGGTTCATCCCAGCCCAAAAGGAAAAATCCGAGAAGCAAAAGAAGAATCCATGGTATAATAGGGCATGTATGGAAGCGAAGAAACTGAACAAAAGGGCGTGGAGGAACTTCTGGAATAACAGAACACCAGAAAGCAGAGAGAGAAATACCAGAGAACCAGGAATGAGTATGTCAGGGTGAGAAGAGAAGCAGAGAAAAGTTTTGAAAATGATATAGCAAACAAAACCAAGACCGAACCAAAGCTACTCCACAGTTACATCAGAAGAAAAACAACAGTGAATGAACAGGTAGTGAAACTTAGAACAGGCGAGGACAGGTGTACAGAGAATGACAAAGAGGTGTGTGAAGAACTCAACAAGAGGTTCCAGGAGGTCTTCATAACATAACAAGGTGAGGTCACTGTGCTAGGAGAAAGGGTAGTAAACCAGGCGGCCTTGGAAGGGCTCGAAATTACGTGAGAGGAGGTCAAGAGACACCTGCTGGATCTGGATGTTAGAAAGGCTGTTGGTCCAGACGGGATCTCGCCATGGGTACTGAAAGAGTGTGTTTGCTTGCCACTCTCCATAGTGTATAGTAAGTCACTGGAGAGGGGAGACCAACCAGAAATATGGAAGACGGCGAATGTGGTCCCAATATAAAAAAGGGTGACAGACAAGAGGCACTGAACTACATACCAGTGTCCTTGACGTGTATACCGTGCAATGTGATGTAGGAGATCGTGAGAAAAACCCTGGTATCACATCTGTAGAGAAGGGACTTCGTGACAAATTACAAATATGGGTTCAGGGAGGGTAAATCTTACCTGACTGGCTTAATAGAATTCTACGACCAGGTGACAAAGATTAAGCAAGAAAGAGAGGGCTGAGCGGACTGCATTTTCTTGGATTGTCGGAAAGCCTTTGACACAGTGCCGCACAAGAGGCTGGTACATAAGCTGGAGAGATAGGCAGGTGTAGCTGATAAGGTGCTCCAGTGGATTAGGGAGTACCTAAGCAATTGGAAGCAGAGAGTAACGGTGCGGGGTGAGACCTCAGATTGGCGTGAAGTCACCAGTGCAGTCCCACAGGGCTCTGTACACGGTCCTATCTTCTTTCCGATGTATGTAAATGATCTCCCGGAGGGTATAGATTCATTTCTCTCAATGTTTGCGGACGATGCCATAATTATGAGAAGGATTAAGACAGAGAAGAGGACTACTTGAGGCTTCAAGAAGACCTAGACAAGCTGAAGGAATGGTCGAACAAATGGTTGTTAGAGTTTAACCCAACCAAATGTAATGTAATGAAGATAGGTGTAGGGAGCAGGAGGCCAGATACAAGGTATCATCTGGGAGAGAAAATTCTTCAGGAGTCAGAAAAAGAAAAAGACTTGGGAGTTGAAATCACGCCAGACCTGCAGCCCATATCAAGAGGATAACATCAGCGGCATATGCCAGGCTGGCCAACATACGAACGGCATTCAGAAACTTGTGTAAAGAATCATTCAAAACTTTGTATACCACATATGTCAGGCCAATCCTGGAGTATGCAGCCCCCAGCATGGAGTCCATATCTAGTCAAGGATAAGACTAAACTGGAAAACGTTCAAAGGTTTGTCACCAGACTAGTACCCGAGCTGAGAGGTATGAGCTACGAGGAGAGACTACGGGAATTAAACCTCACTTCGCTGGAATACAGAAGAGTTAGGGGGGACATGATCACCACATTCGAGATTCTGAAGGGATTTGATAGGGTAGATAAAGACAGGCAATTTAACACATGGAGCACACACACAAGGGGACACAGGTGGAAACTGAGTGCTTAAATGAGCCACAGAGATATTAGAAAGAACTTTTTTAGTGTCATAGTAGTTAACAGGTGGAATATATTAGGCAGAGATGTGGTGGAGGCTGACTCCATACACAGTTTTAAATGTAGATATGATAGAGCCCAGTAGGCTCAGGAATCTATATACCAGTTGATTGACAGTTGAGAGTCGGGACCGAAGAGCCAAAGGTCAACCCCCGCAAGCACAATTAGGTGCATACAGACCTGGTCCTGGGTTGACCTGGGTGTTGATATCAAGCCAGATCTGTCCCCAAAAGCTCATATTATGAGGATAACATCAGCGACATATGCCAGGTTGGCTAACATAAGAACGGCCTTTAAAACCTATGTAAGGAATCTTTCAGAACTTTGTATACCACATTTGTCAGACCAACCCTGGAGTATACAGCTCCTGCATGGAATCCGTATCTAGTCAAGGATAAGACTAAACTAGAAAAGGTTCAAAGGTTTGCCACCAGACTAATACCCGAACTGAGGGGTATGAGCTACGAGGAGAGACTACGGGAATTAAACCTCAAGTCACTGGGAGACAGAAGAGTTGGAGGGGACATGATCACCACATACAAGATTCTCAGAGGAATTGATAGGGTAGATAAGATAGGCTATTTACCACAAGGGGCACACGCACTCCTGTCAATCAACTAATGTACAGGTTCCTGAGCCTACACTTGATATCTTGATATCATATCTACACTTGAAACTGTGTATGGAGTCAGCCTCCTCCACATCACTTCCTAATGCATTTTATTTGTCTACTACTCTGACACTGAAAAAATTCTTTCTAACGTCTCTATGGCTCATTTGGGCATTCAGTTTCCACCTGTGTCCTCTAGTGCTTGTGCCCCTTGTGTTAAATAGCCTGTTTTTATCTACCCTGTCGATATCCTTGAGAATGTTGAATGGGGTGATCATGTCCCCCCAAACCCTTCTGTCATCCAACGAAGTGAGGTTTAATTTCCGTAGTCTCTCCTCGTAGCTCATACCACTCAGCTAGGGTACTAGTCTGGTAGCATAACATGGTAGTCATCCAGTGTAACATTCGCCTGGCTACCTGGTCACATAAACAGTGTAGTTATCCAGTGAAACATTTCCTGACTGTGTGGTCCCATTGGCATGTTAGTCATCCAGTGAAACATTCTCTTGCTGTCTTGTCACATTAACATGGTAGTCATCCAGTTGAACATTCCCTGACTATGTGGTCACATTAACATGGTATTCTTCCCGTGGAACATTCCCTAGCTGTGTGGTCACATTAACATGGTTGTCATCCAGTGGAACATTCCCTGGCTGTGTGGCCACATTAACATGGTGGTCGTCCAGTGGAACATTCCCTGGCTGTGTGGTCACATTAACATGGTTGTCATCACGTGGAACATTACCTGGCTGTGTGTTCACATTAACTGTGGGAACCGACCTGTGAGATTTATATATATTTAATTTATATGAATTTATACAGAAATTATATTTACGTTAATTTATATATATGGATAACAATTTGTATGATGTTAAGTGGACTGTATTTCTGCAATATTTCTCACAAATCGATCCTTACACATTAGGGGGGGTTTATATTAAATTTATATATATGCAGTCAATCCAACTACGGTTTTAAACTACATATATTACTATATAAATTGAGGAGGTGCCTTATCTTATTGTACAACAGGCTTAGTCCACCAGGTATAACTAGGATGTAGACACCAAATTATCCTCATGAGAGGCTAGCTTCCATCACCCAAGTAACTGATGTACCAAGACTAATTCTTGCTTCCTCTTCTTGTTCCTGTCAAAGGGCACTAGCTGTAAAGCCGGAATCCTAATATATGACAGCTATATCAGAGAAAACACTGTATATTATATATGATAAAGACCAAGGGTTAATTACCTGTGTTGAGTCGATCGTTCATGTTCTAACCGGAAATAATCCTATCTAACATAATATTATTCTCCAATAATGATTTATATAAGATTTCGGAAAGACACTTCCCTTGTGGATGTTGACAGCGTGTTCTACACCTCTTCTACACCTGTTGCAGGTCTTGAATTGGGTATCACAATAGTCTATGTTGTGTGTATACAACAGCAACAGCAATATTATTTGCCTGTTGCATGTAATATTATTAAATGGTGTCGGGTTTTCCGACATTAACATGGCAGTCATCCAGTGAAACATTCCCTGAGTTTGTGGTCACATTGACATATTTTTAATCCAGTGGAACATTTCTTGGCTGAGTCGACACATTAACATTGTGGTCATCCAGTGGAACATTCCTTGCTTGTGTTGTCTCATTAACATTGTGGACTTCCAGTGGAACCCATTCCCTGGCTGTGTGGTGACATTGACATAGTATTCATCCAGTGGAAGAGTCCCAGGCTGTGTGGTCAAATTAACATGGTAGTTAACCAGTGAAACATTCCGTGGCTGTGTCGTCACATTAACATGGTGATCATCCAGTGGAACATTCCATGGCTGTGTGGCCACATTGACATTGTAGTCATGCAGTTGAACATTCCCTGGCTATGTTGTCACATTAATATAGTGGTAATCCATTGGAACATTACCTGGATGTGTCGTCAAATTAACATTGATGGTCAGCTAGTAGAACATTCCTTGGCTGTGTGGTCACATTAACATAGTGGTCATCCAGTGGAACATTCCCTGGCTGTATGGTCACATTAACATGATAGTCATCCATTGGGCCATTCCTTGGCTATGTGGTTACATTTTAACATGGTAGTCATCCAGTGAAAGATTCCAAGGATGTGTGGTCCCAATTACATAGTAATCATCCAGTGGAACATTCCCTGGCTGTGTGGTCACATTAACGTGGTAGTCATCCAATGGAACAGTCCCTGGCTGTGATATCACAGCCAGGGACTGTTAGTGTGACAGGGACAGTCACACTAACATGATAGTCATCCTCTGGAACATTTCATGGCTGTGTGGTGACAATATTATGGTAGTCATCCAGTGGAACATATGCTTGCTGTGTGGCCTCATTAACATGTTAGTTACACAGTGGAACATTCCCAGCCAGTGTGTCCGCATTAACATTGCGGTCATCCAGTGGAACATTCCCTGGATGTGTGGTCATATTGACATTATAGTCATCCAGTGGAACATCCCAATGCTGTGTGGTCATTTTATCATTGTAGACATCCAGTGGAACATTTCTTGGCTGTGTGGTCACATTAACGTGGTGGTCATCGAGTGCAACATTCCCTGGCTGTGTGGTCACATTAACATGGATGTCATCCAGTGGAACATTCCCTGGATGTGTGGTCACATTAACATGGTAGTCATCCAGTGGAACATTTTCTGTTTGTGTTGTCACAATTTATAATTATTAATAATTTATCACTTTCGCCCAGCGGTGGCGCACGAGAGCGTCACTAAATTTTGTCCTGTTTCCACATAGGTGATAATGGCGGGCGTCACGAGAAAAAATGTTTGTATAAATTCCAATTTCGATCCTATCTACTTGGGGATAGTTTACAAATGTTCGCCATGAAATTAACGATTTTTCTAATAGCCGAAGAGCTTATTTGGGAGAACGGCATGGCCGTGAATGATCGTGGTAAAACAGTTTACTGCAATCTTTCCTCCTTCTGCAATAAGTTCTGCTTGCAAGGTGTCTTTGGTAGTGACCTTTTCTGTCTCGAGGTCGAATATGTCGTCCAACAGGATCTCCAACTCCACTTTCCGGGCCATCTCGCTTGATCTGGACATAACGTGACAGTTTATACCCAGGTTTAGGAGAGTGACTTGGTCCTCAGTGAGGTTGATTCCAGCAAGGTTCAGGCAGCGGTCTCTTGGTCGTGGAATCGCCATAGGTCCTCCATATAATGTTGTTAGTTTCTTGATTATCCTGGTTTCGGTGCTGTGGTGATGTCGATCTGTGAGGATGTCAAAGTGTTGCTGGATAAGAGTACGGAGGTTTTCGTCGATGTTGCTGTTTCTCCATTGGTTTGTAGCATGAAGTAGTTGCGTCTTGTTGTCATTGATTTCATTTTCTGCCTTGTTTATCTGATTTCGAAACAGACCTTGGCGATATTTTATCATGAAGGCTTGATTTCTTGCTGCTGGGTCGTGCGTTTTAATATTAGTATATTATGGTAGCAGTCTTTCTTGTAAACATATGTTGTTAAATATGACCGAAAAAGTAAGGTTAATAATTCTAACACAAGAATTTTCTCAATATTTCTTATTACTGTCGATGGTAATTGAAAAATCCATTCTCCAAAATTCATTTTTATTTCTGGTCTGACACGACACTTGAACGCGTTTCGTAATAACTTATTACATTTTCAAAGACTTTAGTTTACACACACACAACTGTAACCTGAAAACACTAAACAGAGTTATACTTATGCTAACATTAAACAGCTTGTCTTATATACTCATATTTGGGTGAGGTGATATGTTGCAACAGTTTTGGATGAGGTGAACAAACTTTTAACCAACACAAGACAGAACACGAACAATGGGTATAAATTGGATAAATGAGAGGGAAGAATGGCAGTAACTGCAAGGGGCCTATTGGCCCATACTTCCTCTTGATGCTTCTATATTGGTACAGAGTCTTGAAGTCTTGACAATCGTGACTAGGACCAGTTAACACATAATTACATTCTACCCACTTCAACACCCCAAGGCAACACAGAGACAAGATCCAATGACTGCCATAGGAATATAAGCAGCCACAACAACATATGCTGCCCATGTTAATACATTTAATACCCTTTCAATATCCTTTATGTTATACCATTCATCCACTTTTTACATCCGATTTGCCCAGTACCACCTCACCCTGCCCTGTTCACACACCTCTGTGTACTGGAGCCCAGGTAGATATATGGAAACTAAAGCTAACATAATTCCATTTAACAAAAGTGTCAGCAGGGAAGTCCCCCTTCATTATAGACCTGTGTTATATTAAGTGTAGTAGTAAAAATACAGGACAAAATAATTAAAACCGAATAGAACACATGGAGAAAAATGATATGATAACTGTCACGTGAATCCCCAGCTTAGCCATGGAACTGCCTTTTCCTCTCACCATTCGACGTCTTAGTCGAATTGCCCTAACTTGGATTAGGACATGGCTATTCCAAAGGAAACAGAGAGTTAGTATAAATGGGTTTAAGTCAGAGTGGGATAATGTTGTTAGTGGAGTACCTCAGGGCTCTGCCCTGGGACCTCTGTTGTTTATAATATATATAAATGATTTAGATTCAGGTTTGAGTAGCAACATTTGCAAATTTGCCGATGATACGAAAATCGGTAGGGAAATTAATTCGGAGGAGGACTCACTATCACTTCAAGTTGATCTAGATAGGGTTTTGAAATGGTCAAAGGATTGGCAAATGCAGTTTAATGCTGATAAATGTAAAGTTCTGAGGCTAGGTAATGATAGAGTAACAAGATACGAGCTAGATGGTGTTGAGATTGCGAAGTCGGATTGCGAAAGGGATCTGGGATTTATGATTAGTAAGAATTTAAAACAAAATGATCAATGCATGAATGTTCGTAATAAGGCGAATAGGACACTGGGATTTATTAATCGAAGCGTTAGTAACAAGACACCTGGTGTGGTTCTTAAGCTATATCTTGCTCTGGTTAGGCCCCTATTTAGATTATGCAGTTCAGTTTTCGTCGCCGTATTATAGAATGGATATAAATTGTAATTGTTGGAAATTTCCAACACCCAAATACTCATCCATAGTACAGTATTATAAATTTATTGTACTAAGAAATTTAATTTATTAATACTACTAACCAGTAGTGTAGCAATATTAAATTCCTATTAATTTGAGGCGTACTACCTCCTAATATTTCCTAGTATTAATGACGACGGTTGCATCAGCTTTCCAGCTCACAAAAATAAATTACATTTCTCCATAGATTGAATAAGACGCTGTCTAACCTTGTTGAATTTATTAAGGAATATAGATTGGCAATTGATTTAGTTCAATTTAGCAAATTATATAGCTGTTTATTGGAAAGAGTTTTCCACAGCTAAAATCAGCTGATCCAGTAAACAAAGCAATGAACTAAGATTCACCTGTGAATATAAGTATGTCATCTATCGTCATTTAGGTTAATTGTTATACACAGCGAGAAATAATCTGCTGTTACCGAAACTACGTTATAAGGACGTTAAATGACGTCGGCAATATTTCGGTCGATTATGAAATTAAAGTAAAATATTGCAAATTATTATTCGTGTTTACGATATTTAGCGCTAGGTGGTGTGCGGATCACCCACTAAAGAAAATTGTTAGAGAGGAGCCATATTTGGAGAGTATACTGAAGCTAGTCTGAATATCGTCTTATAATAAGCATCCAAGCATTATCGGACTTCAAACTAACTCGACTAATTCATCTTATTCCAGACACCACGTACAGCAGGTCTAAGTTACCCGTTTTATATAGTTGTGGCCTCAATTTATATATTATATAGGGTGCCTTGTCGTCAGGATGCATGACCAGCAAAATAATCTCGTGAGTGTAATATTAAGAATCTACCAGATCTAATTTCAAGATTATGTGAGTGAATACACACTCTTAAGTAGAAATTACTTGATATTGGTGTTTCAGCGTGGAGCTAGCTGCTAAGGGAAGTGTACTTCGCCCTGTGGAATCACGTGTCATCCGAGATATTAGGCATTGACATGATTATTCGAGTCGTAGAGCTGTCGGATGTTCTTCATTCATCTTTGGCAGCTAAGCTTCCAAAAGCTTGAATTAAGTAGTTAGTGTACTAATCCATGTTGCAATTATTTTCGCTTTATATGTGAAATTTTATATCTATATTATTAGTAGATTAACATTCTAGAATTCACCCCCCTCCAAAGATGTATAGGGGAAACACTCCACTTTGTATTCAAGTTTTTACAGTCCACTTCTTTAACATTATTCTGAATTAATTATTTATTTGAATATTATATAATATTAAATAGTGGAGAAAAATTCCCCAACATTTTTATGGTCCTTCGAGCCTAGATCCTAATAAGGATCAACTGAAGAATCAGTTAACAAATAAACTAACCAATTACTAACACTGAAAATATTATACCTCTTGATTAAGAGTATTATCAGGAGTTAGGCTATCTATAATTATATTTATCTAATATTTACGGCCATCAGCAGACCGCTACATATTATAGCCTAACTCAATTATTCATAACCACAATTTACCTGAAAATCACCCTCCCTGCTAGGCTAAGGCCTAAAGTACAAAGTGGCTTTAGTGTGACTAGTCAGCTGCTCACAACACTGAGTCACATACCTCACACTGAGGTGAGAATTTTTAGATCACCTGGAGCAACCGCTCACAATATTTATAATAACCCTGTGTTAACACCTGCATTAGACTGGCTGCACCATTTAAGAAATATTAACTTGGTGGCAACAACATTCATCTAGCTCGACACCCAGCTAAACTATTAATAATTTCAGGGGTATTATCAGTTCCTTCAAGGAAAAGAATTGCATAGTTGTATTCACTTTGGTGGAACCTCGCCAACCAAGAAGTAGTAACCGTTGGCGAGTGAGTCCCGAATTTTACCAACGTGCAGCTAAATATATAAATTTTCGGCTGAGGAGAAGGGTGAGGTCAGAGGCTACCAATATTCATTTTTCTGCTAGACAATTTCGTGAAAACCTTGCTCCAGACGGAGTACATCTGTCACGAAAGTCTAGGGCACATGTGGCCAACAAATTAATCAATATAATTAAGCATCACAAGAGATTGTGGCTAGAAAGCCAACATTAATTTGTAAAATTTTTAATGTCCCATATGTATTTTCTATAACTACATATGCTATATAAGACCAAACTATAAAATCCAAAAACATAGCACTGCTACAAACGTTTTGCACATCATTATTATTATTGTATCATATGCCAACCCCACATAGAGTAGGATTTTTTAGACTGGAATTGTAATAAATCATGTACAACTCCTAGTCTAACCTATTATTAGCTACTCTGTTAGGTAGGATTAATATCAGACTAGTACTGTATTAAACAGCACTGGTTAATTATTATTTAATGTTGTCCAGACCCTAAGCTGGGTGGGACATTATCCATACACAAATTGTGTATTTATATATTATATTTTTTATTATGTTCATCTTTGAGTGTTACACGGTATAACTATACCAATCAGGAGAAAGAGGTGAACTAGCCCTAGGTACAACCGTAGTGACATCCAAGTACCACTCAAATCTTAAATATTGCATGTTTAGGTAGGTGAGCTAACCTCTACATGAGGTAGGACATCATAGCATAACCAAGAAATTAAATACAAGGCTATCAATAACCGTACCTGCTCCATGTGTATATGAGTAAGTACCATAGCTGTTAATCATAGCCACATAAGCCTTGTAAGACTTAAACAAGTGGTCACCATGGCTGACCTAGAGAGCACAAAACGTTCTTTAATCTCATTCCAAAATCACGTGTTATAATTACTTGACCAATGTGAAAAATTTACCCAAAAGTCTCCAGTTGAACATAATCAGCTGAAAATTAAATTACAAATCTTAGAAAAAAAATTACTCACGTGAAGAGAGTGAATAAGTTTTACAGAATCAAGCTCCTTGCCAGTGATACTGAACCTGAAGAGAAGGAGCAAATCTTATCTCACCTGGACGATTATGGAAAAGACATTAATGCTGGGTTGGAACAATTTTACAATATGCTTGAACCAGATCAAGCACCCACCTCATTAGATAAAATGAATGAGCTGCATCAGTATGAGGATACTCCTCTAATCAAGTTAGATCCTTACTCAGGATCAATAATTGAAGTTAAACCTTCATTCACAACAGCATCACCTAATGATACACTAACAGAATCAGAACAGTTTCCAGAAAACGTATCCATATATTCTATGGATTCTGGGAATTCAATACATGAGGCTGATGAACTATTAAGCCTCCCAGATGAACCGAGAGAAATAAGTGAAATTGAGGCTGAAACAGAAACTGAATTAAAAGTTAAAGCTGAATTAAAGGCTGAAGCCAAATTAGAAACTTTAAACCAAAATAGTGATAGTCTTAATCACTCAAACCAGTCTCCTAGAGGTAATGCAGAAAATGCACTAATCAAGCATTCCAGTTTTCTAGAGAAATTGCTGATAAAGAAAAGGCTATCATAAATCTCGTGCACCAGTTACTGGATTTAAGCCCACCAATCAGCCAATCAGTTGACTCCTTGCAAGTCTTTAGTTTATAACTCGAGTCACTGTTAAAATCATTCAGCAGTGAAGTGGATCAACCCACTGCTGCGTGGATGACTAAAATTGTCCAGCAAAGTGCTAAATGAATTATATTCATATCAGAATAACCCCATCCTGACAATGCAGGATATCGTAGAATGTTTGCGTTCAGGAGTAAAGACAAAACAAATAAACCAGGCTCTTAAAGCTTATACTAAATCTACAGATGCAATACCCATATCGAATTCTTTAACTGATCCTCCTAAAGTGACACAGTTAATAAGAGTACTAACAAGCAATATAACATTCCCAGGTCAAACACTGATTTATCTGGGAGACCTAAGAGTACAACAAATATTCCCAAGAAACTACAGCCAAACAGTTCCAGACCAAAGTGAAAGAAACAAAGCAGTAAATACATGCAAGCAGCAAAGCCCTCAAAACCTTTAGTTACTGTTTCACCTAAATCGGTTACCCTTAAACATGCTGTAGGTTGGGGGATTAGGTCTGTTTTAGCATCAAGAACATTCACTATATAACTGCACAAGTTATCCTAATAGAGACACCCGAGTCAGACGACTCAAGCAGCTACACAGATATACCAGGTGTCTCAAACCACATAATACAAACAGCTGTGAAGCCCCACTGAACACATGCAATAGGTGTAGAAGGGGGCCAGCCTCATGCTGCACTGTGCAACTATGTTAATTCAAAATATACAAACCCCAGAATAAGAGATAGAAAATCTATACAAGTACATTGTTGCAAGGTGCGAAAAAAACTACAGCATACAATCACCAACATCTCAAGTTAATGCAACATTGCCCAACTCCTAGTCAAGAATAAAGGGGGCCAAGATCGCCACTCGGAGCCTATTCAATCAAGGGTCCCAGAAAAACTTTATCACACAGAAAGAGGAAGAGGCACTTAAACTTAAACCAGTAACACAGGTTAAATTAAACCTGTCAGGGTTCATGATAAATAAAGGACCCCAAGAATACACTGTAGTCCAACCACTAGTACACCTAGGCAGTTATGTCCGACATGTTCAGGTCATACTAGTCGATCATATCCCATTTGACCTAAATGTTAAGGGTCTAGGGAACACAGTCAGATTTCTACATAAAAATGGAGTTAAATTGGCTGACAACAAAATAACGTTTGACCACCTCACCGATGTAGGTCTGTTAGTAGGAGCAGACTACTACTACTACCAGTTAATTACTGGAAAAACTTAGCAACAGGCACATGAATCTGCTCAGATCTGCAGGAGGCTATCTACTTACAGGTACAGTTTTAAACCTGAACAATCCTATGCCTTCTAACAATCGATGTTAATATAAATTAAACCATCACCTGAATAAAATTCCACAGCAACAAGCATAAAAGAGGAAACAGCTGACTAAATATACTTAGATTAAGTCGGGTACAATTAATATTAGCCGAGATGTTTCCATGGATCTCAGTGGATAATCAGTGGTCAGCAGCCTAAACCGGTGCAAGTCACAGCGATCAAGCCACTGACCCCACTGTAAACCCAGAACTTTTCTCGACAGTAATAATTAACCACACTCATTCCTCTGTATAAAACAAATAAAATGAAGCTAGTAAATTCTAGCACTCTAGGAATCTCGCAGGAAGATGAAGTCATGAAGAAATCTTCCATACCTGCAAATTCACCAGGACAAAGTTCTAAAATAAATTCGCACCTAAGGTCTGCCATGAAAACCTTAGATTAGTCTTCAAAAGAAGATAGCATTAATATAAACTGGCACCTAAGATTTGCCAAGAAAACCTTAGATTAGTCTTCAAAAGAAGACAGCATTAATATAAACTGGCACCTAAGATCTGCCAAGAAAACATTATATTAGTCTTCAAAAAAGGACAGCATTTATAACCTGACACCTAAGGTCAGCCAAGAAAACCTTAGATTAGTCCTAAAAAGAAGACAGCATTATATGAATTGGCGTTTAAGGTCAGCCAAGAAAACCTTAGAATAAGTCTTCACAAGAAGACCCCATTTAAACAAATTTTCCCTGAACTAGGAATCTAGTAATCCACCTGATGAAATATCACTTGCAGCATTGCATCAGTTTTGTTTGGGGCTGCTTCTTCTTTCTCGCTTCTGCCCTTAAGCAACCTTAGAAACGTTTTTGAAGAAGCATCTTAGCACAAGCAAAATTGAAAACTTGAAAGTCTGTAAGTGAACATGTATCAGAGAACTATGAATAGTGAAACATATAGGTTGGGATCCGTTACAAAATATCTTCCAAGAAAGATTGGTCGTAGTAACCATGAGTCAGATTCACTCCAGCAACCTTAAGTATCCCATAAAATAATAAACAAAATTAAACTTTTAAGTTACCATGCTTAGTTATACCTCTAAAGGGTTATAACTTTGTAACTTACCATGTATAAACCGAGCGGTTTCCACTGCTCACTAATAAACTTTTGAGTTGTTGTGCTCAGTTATGCCTCAAGAGAAGGTTAAAGTACCGTAACTTACCATGCTTAAAACAAGCAAATCCTACTGCTCACTCATAAACCTTTTTTAAGTTATTATGTGCTTAGTTATGCCTCAAGAGGGTTATAGCACTGTAGCCTAACACATTCACAAACGAGCAGACTCAACTGCTCACAATATTAGCTAGGGTGACACTACCAAAGAAATAGTTAATTATCACAATTAGCATTACCCTCTTCGTAGGTAGGTTTAGGGAAATTAAACCCTCTACTTAGGTAAGTTTCGGGAAATTAAACCCTCTACTTAGGTAGGTTTAGGAAATTAGTTAGGGTCAGCAGAGTACCTTTTTTTTTTTTTTTTTTTTTCTCTTTTTTGCAGGGATAATCCTGCGCAGGGCCCTAAGCCTCTGGCTGGCCCACTAAGTGTTGCTTGTTTCTGTTTTACTTGGGCGGAGTATGAGTATTTATGACTCGTATGGTCGCTTCAGTAAGATTTTGCCATATGTGTTTAACAACTTCTTCTGCTCTGTTGAATCTAAGTTGAAATCTGAATGGGTTTGTAAATGTGCACTGTGTTAGATAATGTTCCAGTGGTCTGTCGGGCATTTCTCCAGTGTTGACATTTCCTCTCATCTTCCGGAACCTGTAAGCCTATTTCCCATGCACATGGCTATCCAAGCCTGATGCGATGTAAGTGCACTTCTGTTGTTCTACTGCCCCCTTTCATCAAACTAAGTGGCACGTAGTTGGTTGAATTCTTGTACCAACCCGCAGATCCTGATGTTGCAACTGCTGTGTTGTGGTCACTGTACATCTTTTGCATTGCTCTGTTTCGAATTACTTTCTTCATCTGTGATAGACTCTGTGGTATGTAAATGTCTACATTTCTCCTCTTAGTAGCAAGTTTTGCAGCTTCGTCTGCAATGTCATTACCTATTATTCCCACATGACTTGGCACCCAGTTGATAAGTACCCGTCAGCCTTGTCGTTTGAGTGTGTGCATGAATGATAAGACATTTGTGATCAGATGGATGTTATCACATATGTGTTCTTGTTGCAAGGTTTCAATGGCGGTTCTCGAATCAGTATGTATGATAACATGTTGTCGGTGTTCAGCAAGAGCATGTTCCAAAGCCTTTTGAATGGCTAGCATCTCTGTTTGCAAAGTCGAACACCCATTTGAGAGCCTCCAACTATTTACAGAGTTTCCTGCTTTAACTGCAGCTCCGGTTTCTTGTCCCTGCTGGTCTACTGATCCATCTGTGAAGTAAGTGAAGCTGTCGGATGCCATGTTTGCTTCTATATGCATCTGTGCAATGTTACGTAGCAGATGAGGACTTGTCTGGTTCTTCTTTCCTTCAAGAGCCATAATCTTAAAGTCTGCTGGCAGAGATTCCCAAGGGGCTTGTATAACAAAGTCTGCATGTATTTCGTCGACACCCCTCTCAGTGACATGTGTTTGTCATATCGAATGTATTGATGGTGTCTATCGCACAATGGGTCCACCTGTTGCTATTGGAGGCTCTTCTGTCCAGAGTTAGTGCTCCAGTGATTATATCTTTAAGTGAACTGATTCTAGGTCTAGTCAATATCTTGGTCAGCATGCACGCAGCAATTCCTTTTACCCTTGTTTCAATCGACGTTTGCTTTGTTTCTAGTCTTAGGTTCAGTATTTTAGTCCATCTGGGAGCTCCTGTTATAATTCGCAATGCATCATTTTGAAGAACCTCAACGTTTGCCCACTGACCAGGAGAAAGAGTGAGTAAGGCAGTGTCACGTGGGGGGGTGGGCCGGGGCTCTGCTAACACTCAGCTGCTAGGGGCTCAAAAGGCCCAAATACTCAGCCCCTCCGACTCCCTGGATTCACCGGAGTCTCCTTGGTCACACAAGAGAGGACCAACAATGCCCACCTCCGCAGGTCTTTGCTTCCACCACAGAAAGGGGGGGTGCCACTGATTCACCCTGGAAGCCCTTCAGTCAAACACGGGGAAACTGCTGTTAACAGTTCCGGCCTAGATCCGTGGAGGAGTGAAGGAAGACTCAGGCTTACCTTATAACCATAACCTCCCTGAGTCTTGCCTGCCAGACAAAAAGGTTGTAGGAACTCCTTTCCCGCCTGTCTTCTCTATCTTCTTCCTAACAAGGTCGCCAGCTGGGTTATTGTATCTGCACCCCAGCAATGCAGTTCAGTGGGTGTATTATATATTGTCTGTAGCCAGAAGGTTGCTATTCCCATAGATCTGCTACTAGACTGTCGGCCCAGGGTACTCTCCCAGGAAGGTCTGTGTGGCTTTGCCTCTCTATAGCCACCACGTTAATAGTTGCCACCATTCAGGCACTGATACTGATCGGATGGCTAAGGGTACACTTTTATGTAAGTCTGTGCTGTCTTTACCACACTCCAGGCAATCAGAACTTCTATAGAGAACGTACTGTTCCCTAGGTGGTACTATGATAACCTTCGTGTATGCTCATAGAGAAAATATCATATTGGAGGCACACTTAAACACAGTGATAAAATGTGTGAATTTACTGATGCAAATTACATGATCACACATACAAACACAAGTAATACATGAATATGAAAATAAGGATAATAAGTCTGGAGATCGTCAGCCTCTTCTTCCACGACCTCCAACACTCCTTCAACTGGGCAGAAAGACAGGAGTCCCACACTCTCTCACAGGAAGGCCTCTTCACCACGTCGGCGCCTCCTCTTCACTGTCCTGCCATCCATACACACTGTCCCCTCTGACATTCCTGAACACAAGCTGCCTTGCAGCCTATTCTACTACTAAAGTATTAATGTCCCGTGGCCACATACATAAGTAACTACCGTGGCCCAACTAGCCTACTCACAAAGGGGTAATGGGAGGGAAAATGATCTACCTTACATTCCTGGCTCACGACGCCTGTCCCTCGATGGTGTGAGGTTCCCACGCTTCCTGAGTCGATCCTCGATGATCCAGGAACGTTCCACAGGTCCTCAGGTGTCGTGGAGCCTTCGCGTCGTCGCCGTTCCAATCCCTGAGATTCAGCTACCCCTAATCCTGGTTCATCGATGGGCGCTGAGCTAATCACTATTTTCCCACACTCGCCCCTTCCACAAGGCGTTACTCCTTGTCCTAGGCACGGTGTCGTCCTTCCAAAACCCTCATGTGGATGTGACCCGGCCACAGCTAGGCTTGCCCGCCACACCTTTTCAGGCCCCCATCGTCCAGCATCGTCGCCGACTATTTTCCAAGTTTGGCCCTCTTTCGCTCAATAAACTTGGTTCCTTTTTGCTTCCCAGAAGCGCGGGGTCTCCAATATATCCGATGGGCTGCAATAGCCAGCACTAATCCACTAAGAAAGGCTTGTAGAGCCTCTAATCCTTGAGAGCAGACCGAGGCGCGTCCTGTCGCTTCCAAGGTCGGGTCAACTCTGACGTTGGCGCCGCCCGGGGCACTCGGTGACGTCACAGCGGGCCCTGATTTGTCGCCCGCGACCTAAGTCGGCCAATCCGTGATCGGCAGGTGTCTCTTCCAAAAGGTCATGTCTGCATTAGGGGGATACTCCTTCATTTTATATCAGGGCGCCAATTTCCCTTTATTTACAACTTATAATGTAACTTCCTTCCCTTAACTGGCAGCCGGTCTGGTCGCCACATATATCATTAGACTCCCTGAACCTCAGAGAATCAGTAGGGAGAGCTGATATGACTCTTTAAGCCGGCAAACGAAAGAAATAGGAGAGGGCACCGTAACAGCAGGCGCTGCATAATCAACCAGGGAACGAACGGCGTGTATGTAAAACATTCTCAACACTCTGTGTCCCGCTCCTAGACGGAGCCCTGTGATTGCTCTCATTATATTTATTCGTGACTTTGCTTTCTCCTTTAGATATTGAATTTGCTTATTGAATGTCATTTTAAAATCAATCCACACTCCGAGATATCGATATTGTGTAACCCACTGAAGGTTAATGTCTTGAATGCGTAGGTGCCTGTCTGGAGTGTTGCGACCTAGTCTCATTGCCTTAGACTTCTGTGCAGATATTTTTAGCCCTAAAACACTGCATTCAGATGTTACTTTATCTAAAGCACCTTGAGCTTTATTTAGAAGTGAAGGACCTGTAACGACCAATGCTATATCATCAGCATAGCTGAGCAATTTAACCCCTTCTGTAAATGTCATGGTAACAAGGTTTTCCACAACGATGTTAAAAAGACTAGGACTGAGGACTCCTCCTTGTGGAGTCCCATTCTCGTGCAAGTGGTAGTCCGACACTTGTCCTTGCAACTTTACTCTGGCATACCTGTGACTTAGGTAATCTTGAATCTATGCTAGCATTTTTCCCTTTACACCTTTTTTAACTAAGGTGTGTAATATTGCTTGCGGGCTTGCAAGTTCAAATGCTTTTTCTAGATCAAGGAAGATCACTATAGCTGGACCCGAGTTAACTGTTCCTAGTAATGTTGCTATGCAGTTGGCAGTACCTACTCCTCTAGTGAAGCCAAATATGTGTTTATGAAGGATCTCCAGTCTTCCACAGTAGCCTATTTAAGACCATCCGTTCTGCAGTTTTACTAATGCATGATGTTAATGAAATGGGTCTGTAATTGCCAGGTTCTTTCGGCTTACCAGCTAAGTCTGTACTCACGAAAGAAATATAGCTGATTATAAATAGAGACTGGTTTACATGAAATGATGATGTTTAATGATGACAAACAAAAATGATACCCTCATTTGAAGTTGAGGATGAATTAATGAGTCTTCAGTGACAAGCCTGTGAGCTGTAATTAAACTAGCTACAAGTCACCACGACCAAACCACTGGTCTCACTGTCGACTCAGACTCATCCTTGATTTTATTGAATAAACATATTCAGTTCTATAAAATAAAATAAAATTAACTAGGTTAGAAACTTAGTAATACTATCAAGTAACCTAAATTTTCTGTCCGAAAGGACTGATGTACAATAATGTAAACTTAAATACTTTAATTCTGCATAAGTGCAGACAATTTCTTGTTTGAGGTTGAGGTGATCATGAGTCTCCAGTGATGAGTTAGTGTCTAATAACTCAACAGTTAAAAGTCACAGCGACCCTAGACACTGATCTCACTGTAGATTTGAAGTCTCCTTGATCTAAGATGTCCTAATATTAATACTTTAATTACCAAACAGATGTTCCCATAATAACAGAATAATGACTTAGTTTCATACCTGTTTCACAGATACGGGACATCCGCCATGTACATACTAACGTACTAACTTACTAACATGTAATGCATTTATAACGTCGCGGGAAAGCATCAGGTACATCAGTACTAAAGCATGAACTGTCACCCGTGTTTTCTCGCCCCCAGAGTTATATTGGAAATTTCCAACACCCATATAGTAGATTTCCAACACCCTAGTAAATTTCCAACACCCCTAGTAGAGTATAATAAATTTAACGCACTAAGAAACTTAATATACTAATACTACTAACCAGTAGTGTAGCAATATTAAATTCCTATTAATTTGAGGCGTACTACCGCCAAATATGTCATAGTATTCATGGCGACGGTTGCATCAGCCTTCCAGCTCACAAAAATAAATTACATTTCTCCATAGATTGAATTAAATGTTGTCTAACCTTGTAGAATTTATTAAGGAATAGTGGATTGGCAATTGATTTAGTTCAATTTAGCAAATTATATAGCTGTTTATTGGAAAGAGTTTTCCACAGCTGAAATCAGCGGATCTAGTAAATAAAGCTAAAAAAATGAACTAAAATTCACCAATGAATTTCATCTAATGTCATTTAGGTTAAATGTTATACACAGCGAGAAATAATCTGCTATTACCTAAAGTACGTTATAAAGATGTTAAATGACATCGGCAATATTACCGTTGATTAGGAAATTAATGTAAAATATTGCAGATTATTTTTCGCGTTTCTGATATGCGAGAAACTTGGCGGAAAGGAGCCATATTTGGAGAGTGTCCTGAAGCTTGTCTGAATGTCTTCTTATAATTGGAGCATCCGAGCATTATCGGATTTCAGACTGACTCGACTGCTTCATCTTATTCCGGACACCACGTCCGGCAAGGCTAAATTACCCCTTTTATATAGTTGTGGGCTCAATTTATATATTATATAGGGTACTTTGTCGTCAGGACACATGACCAACAAAATAACCTCGTGAGTGTAATATTTATATTCTACCAGATCTAATTTCGTGATTATGAGTAAATACACACACTTAAGTAGAAATTACTTGATATTGATATTTCAGCGTGGAGCTAGCTGCAAGGAAAGTGTACTTCGCCCTGTGGAATCACATGTCGCCCAAGATATCAGACAGTGACAGGATTATTCGAGTTGTAGAGCTGTCGGATGTTCTTCATTCATCTTTGGCAGCTAAGCTTCCAAAAGTTTGAATTTAGTAGTTAGTGTACTAATCCATGTTGCAATTATTTTCGATTTATATGTGACATTTTATATCTATATTATTAGTAGATTAGCATTCTAAAATTTACCTCTCACCCTCAAAGATGTGAAAAGGAAACACTCCACTTTATATTGATGTTTTTACAGTCCACCTCTCTAACATTATTCTGAATTAATTATTTATTTCAATATTATATGACTATTAAATAGTGGAGAAAAATGTCCCCACAATAATGGTATGATCGCCATGTGCCATTTTTGTTCATTAATATTATAGTAAATTGTTTAATTGTTATATTTGATGGTTTTCTTTTGCTTTCACCTGCGACTTACATACTGCAAGCGCAAAAGCAACATTTTTTTTATTGTCTTTGTGACGGAGAGCTGCACCATCTTAGCTCAGTATAATTCAACATCACGTCACATAGAATGGGGGCCTGTCCAATGGGATGTCCTAGAAGCTGGTCTCAGCTGTTCGTAGCAACCTTTGCTTAACGTTGTGTTTAGTTGTTATACTTTGCTTTCTTTCAGAATTAATTTTGAGATTTAGATACTGATGACTGAACATATCTACTTTACAGGTGTAGCAATTTGTGATCTGTTTATTAGATTGATTTTGATTACGCGATGTTTTATTTGCAAATTCATACTTGTAATGGTTAGTCTTTTAAGCTATTGCTATATTTTAATTACAAACAATAATTTTGTTCCAATAGAGAGGACTCACTCAGGCAGATCACCCCTTCGGGTACTTATCTGGTACTTTGATTTGTCTTCGAACTGTTATATTCCACTTTGCATTACGAACTAAGGAGGAAGTTAGACTAGAGATCCTTTCGCATCCAGAACTGTATTATACATTCGGGACGTGTATAGCCGTTCTTGTCACCGAGGTGACACTCTCTGCGCCCCTAAGCTTTCGTTCGAAGATTGTGATTATCTGCTCAGGTAGGGAGTATACTATTCTTTTACAGAGCACAAGAAATGGTAACTGCAGTTAAATACCTAGATTCCAGTAGGACAACTATTGCCCTTATTCTCACTAGAGTACAAGGTACAGACATCCCTAAATCATCTTTATATTTCACTACCTCGAAACATTCATTTATATTGTCTCTCCAAGTCCTTTCTAAAGGACTTACTAAAGAATTTCAGGTTACCATATACAGAAAAGTAATTTATCTTGTAAATTTATTGTTGCCCTGCAGGTTAGTTACTCACATACAGTGTTGCCAGTTATATACCAACCATTCTCGTGCATATTGCCACATCATCTACAAGGTAGTCTATTAATCTCACTTATTGGTTCGCCTACATGTACTCGTATTTCTCTTCCATTATTATCTGTATTTATATAATCATAAAGATGTTGCGATTAGCCGCATTTCGTGCTAACCCTGAGGAGGAGCTCCACATTAATTGGTGCTACTAGACTAAAATTAATAACTCCTCACGACTGAGTATCACAGCTCTCCTCTACATGGGGCCACCAAAGCTGAGCTTCATAACCTGATTCTAGACCATCTTGCAGACCATGATCTTATTACTCCAGAGCAGCAGGACCAGCATAGAGTTGCTGATAAAAACACACTGACACACACACACATGAAATTAAAGATCGAGTTAGCCCAACTAGAAGCTGCTACCGATGAACGCAAACAGGAAAAGAGACGACAAGATGCTGCATTAGCCCGTGAACGTCAAGAACAAGTAGTTACACTACAACAGGAACGAGAAAAAGAACACTACAACAGGAACGAGAAAAAGCGCTACGCTCAGAAAGCTGAATTAGAACGTGCACGTAAACAAGCACGACTCCAGCCCCTACAACAAGAAGCTGACCTGCAACATCAACGTCTTGAACAAGAAGCTGAACTACAACGTCAACAAGCTGAACTGCAGTGTCAACGTCAGGAACAAGAAGCTTGACTTCCAACGTCAAGAACTGAACTACAACGTCAACGTCAGGAACAAGAATCTGACTTATAACGTCGCCGAGAAGTAGAACGACTACAAAGCCTAGCTCAAGAGCATCAACTCAAGAGACAACAAGAGGAAGAGGAGGTTGCCATCAAACTACTCTTGGAACAAGGTATATCAGACACCACGCTCGAGTTTCCGATGTCAAGAGTTAGAACATGAAAGTACCCACATCTCGCAGCGCCATGAGGCAGTAGCCAACTTACTTGTACGTTTTAACCCCCACGCAGTGTATCAAAATGATGCCGCCTTTTGTAGAGGCAGAGGTGTTACGAACCCGGATCCAGCGTCCGAGCAAGGAGCAGTGACAACCACGCCATCTGTGGGTCAGCTCCCGAAACCCCCGCCAAACGGACGACGACACCTGGTGAGGACAGCGTGTACTGGCCTCGAGGACCAGTTTCCAGTCTGGTTCAGCACTCTACACCGCCGCTCCTGACCTCTGGTGAGGTGGTGCTCCGACGACAGCGCCATCTATAGGACTGGATACGTCAGGTGTTTGTGCCCGAGCCCGTAAGTATTAGTGTCCCGGTTATTGATGACGTGTCTGCTTACAGAGCCGACCTGGGACCACTGTGATGGAAGTGGAGTCAGTCTACCCGAGGCAGCCAGTCTCCATACTGTGAAGTTTGCTGCAGCTGTTGTGACGACGTCGCCGGAAGAACACTGTGGAGTGTTAGCCTGCCAGTGGAGTGGCAGTGAAAGGATTTACCCGGGACCGACTGTTGGAGACGATCACCCACTGGGGTATTGAGGACAGGAGGGTGATTTGTGATATCACACGAGACTCCTGTCTAGGGCGTACCCCTTATATCGTTCGTGGAGTGGCCGTACCAGCCTTGGTGGCTCAGTACCTGCCAGCAGACCAGCTGGACGTGTGGTTGACGGCCTCCACGACGGTGCCCCCAGTGGACCTGCGTTTTGGCTGACCTGTGGCCCGGGTAGGCTCGGCATTCTCAGAGGACACGTCGTGAGGCCACGAAGAAAGCACCAAGGATTCAGCACCAAGTGGTGTGGCACCAGCGTCTTCAGCAGAAGACCACGATGATGGATTAATCCCCTTGTATAGTGTTAATACCCTCCCCCTGTGCACGTTTGATTTTTATATATTTAATCAGGTGATGGTAATAATTATAATATTAAGTTCTTAGCTTTCTTTCCCTACTCCCTTTAAGTTACTTGCGTCACGGATCTCATCCCTTGATAGCCACTACTGGCTCGGGAACGGATACATATATCTTCCTCTAACAACATCAGAGTAAGGACCCCGTTGCGTCCCGAGAGGGTCGTAACAAGAGGTAGATTCATTTTTTTTTTTTGTATTTCGAGGCCTTGGCCACTCAATTACTCTGGCCTAGGAATCATTGGTCTATATTTCTCAGGTCACACCTTACAGGAAGAGCTGCCTTAGCCCTCAGTAATCTTGCCACCGAGACTGACTACGATGTACTCAAGCAAGTAGTCTTTGACGCCTATCTGCTTTCCATTGAAAGCTACCGACGACGTTTCAGGGACTATATCAAGACTGGGTCTTAAACCTACGAAGAGTATGTGCAGACCAAAACAAGGAATTTTCTCAAATGGCTAGAATCAAGCTTCTCCATGCTGGTCGCACCGTTAATTTGGGCAAGTGCACATTTGCTAAAGGTAAAGTGAAATATCTTGGTCATGTTAGAGGCAGTGGAAGCTTAGCACCTTATGATATACATCTTCGAGCCATCCTACAGTATCAACAGCCTACTTCTCGTAAGCAATTTATTAGATTCTGGAATTTCATATTACCATAGGTTCTGCAGGAACTTCAGCCAAGTTGCCACACCTTTAATCAACCTTACCAGCCCAAAATGAAAATATATTTGGACCAACTCACAATCCATTTCCTTCAAAGAATTAAAAACTTTGCTGTGTACTAACCCCATTCTCCCTTCACCAGATGTGAAACAACCCTTCATCCTTAATGTTGATGCCAGCAGCACCGGCATTGGGGGTGTCCTGATGCTGCAAAGAGAGGGGGAAGTTCTACCAGTCAGCTATTACACCTACAAGCTGAAGGTGCCATCGTCCTTTCGCTTGCAACGATATGAACCTTACCTTCAAGGACACCAACCCATCACCATCTATTCAGACTACAATCCTCCTCGGTTTCTACAATAAGCCAAATTCTCCAACTTGTGTCTACTTCGTTGGGCCTTACAACTACAAAATTACAACTTCCAGATCTTCTTCATCAAAGGATCGGAAAACAATGTTGCCGATGCACTATCACGTGTTCATGAAGTGGAACCTCCCGCTTCCAACATTCTTCCAGCATCGACAACCAACCAATAAGAAAAGGGTTTGGGGGGGGGGGGAGGGGGAGGAGCTGTCACGTGAATCCCCTGCATAGCTGTGGAACTGCCCTTTCCTCTCACCATTCGACGTCTTCATACTGGAAGTCCACCTCCATGACAGCAAGATGAGTCATCTGACCTGCCACATGCTCCACCACCCAGTACCCCGCAGGGCCTGGTACTGGTCGTCGACAAGCGAGGTGTCTCCGCTAACCACTAGTTAGCCTTCTGGAAATAAGCAGTTTGCCAACTTAAATTATCAGTTGTAAATATCCTCTACACAAAGGAGCCGCAAACTAGCAGTTCATGACAGCCGCTTGTTATCAACATGCTTTAACACCGGTGGTGATAACTTCACCGCCGGGCTATATAAAGGGCAAAGCCTCCCTGGGGAGGCTGTCTCTCTTAGTGCTCTTAGGCTCACCTCAACCTCTCTCATCTGTCTACCCTACCACCCTACGTCATGTGTCTGATGCTGAGGTGGTACTGTGGATGCCTTCACACACAATTATTTATTTGTTTAGAATATTCATTATATTTCTTGCATAGTTTATTCATGTTACAGTTTTCCTGATATTTTGTTTACCTTTATAGTAATATGATCACCAAGTGTTCTTAGGTGCCATTTTTGTTCATTAATATTACAGCAAATTGTTTAATTATTATATATGATGGTATTCTTTTGCTTTTACCTGCGACTTGAACACTGCAAAGGCCAAAGTAGTATTTTTTTATGTCTTTGTGACGGAGAGCCACACCATCTTGGTTCACTATAGCTGCAATACAACATCACATCACAAAACGGAGAGACAGTATGGTTTTCCATGTGCAACATCCTATGTAAAAAAAATGACTTAGTTTCTAAGATAGAGCCACAGAGATTTTACAGGAAAGAGATGGTTGGGTGGACTGCTTGTATCTACACCTGAAAAAAGGCTTTCAACAGTCCCATTAAAGATGTTGTTCTGGAAACTGGAACAACATACTGGAGGAGTGATAGGAAAGCTTCTAACACAGATGATAAATTTCTTAACCCACAGAATGTTGAGGCCAGTAATCAGAGGCAACTTATCAGACTGAAGAAATGTCACAGGTGGAGTACCACAGGGTTAATTTCTTGCACTGGTAATCTTCATTATATACATAAGCAACCTATCAGAAGAAATACAGAATTATATGAATACGTTTGCTAATGATGCTAAGATACCCGGAAATATAAGAAACTGAGATTATTGTTATGCCCATCAAGACGACCAGGATACAATTATTGTATGCAACACCACTTGACAAATGGAATTTGATGTGAATAAATGGCGTGTTATGGAATGTGGTATAGGAAAAAAATAGACAAACACACGACCTACAAATTCATCACTTAGCAAAATAATTAAAACAATTAAATATCAAAGGAGGTTGATGAGAGACGAGTATATATATATATGTATATATATTTCAAGATAAAAATGCAACATGTATATAAAACCTAAATATAATATTGCATCTTTGTCTTTACTGCACAATAATATAAATTTACTTGTTGCCAGTCCTTATATAGGGTAGGATACCAACTTGTCTAATGTTGAACTATATATTGAGCAAACTAGCAATTATTTAAACAATGTACAGACCCTAGATAGGGTGGGATCAATAACAACACGAGTCGTGTTGTTCACATAATTTTGTTACTCAAATTATATTACATATACTATATTCATTTAGATTTCAACTATAACCATTTCACCTTTGAAAGTTAATTGATGTCTCTAATCCTTCCAATGGTGATAATAATGGGATACCCTGAGGTATTCCTACAGTGACACTAATTACCACTCAAATTATTTGTGTGTTAACGTAGATACAATACTATTAATTTGCCAACCTCTACAAGAGGTAGGATATAGCCTTGTGACTGGATATTAAGCCTATGCTATTACTACTCAGTATTGTACACTTCTATGAATTAATACCCCCAAATAACTGGGGTATTAATTCATACCCCAGATAACTGGGGTATGAATTATATCAACAAAACTTAACCAATCAGCCAAAATGGCTGATCCACAGAAAACAAAACATATCTTTGACCTCTACCAGCACTTACCCCCTCCCCGCTCAGCTCGTTGTCGCCGTGTGGGGGCTTAGTGGGCGGCTGCCGGAGTGTGATGCTCCTTGGGACAGTCCTCTGTCCTTTTCTAGCCTTGTGCTCCTGCTGCCGTCCTCTCCAATTCTGCTGGGCATCTTTTCCTTTTCCTTCTGTTTCGTTTTTCTCCCCCTCTTCTCCTATCTGCTTGCCGTTTCCTGCCGACCTTTTGCTCGTTCTGGTTCTTCCCTTGGACTTCTTCTGTTTTGACGCCCGGGTGCTTGAGGAGGCATACTCATGCACCCGTAGAACTGCAGTACCCGACGTCGAGAGCGAGGGGAACCTTTTATTGTCAATCCCCACTTCGTCACTGAACCCGATCTCGACGGACTGTCGGTTTCTTAAGGTGGCGTTTGTGGGGCGTATACTCGCGACGCACCCCTAGGAGGCCCCGACAAGATCGGCGATAGCTTCTTGTTGGGTGTCCTGCCTCTAATTGTGGCTCCATGGTGGGTGTGGGGGCACATTCGTGAGTGAATTCTTCTTTCGTCAAGATGATTACCCCTGCTTCGGCTTCTTCTGGTTTACCTTCTCAGGCTCGTGGGGTGGGCGACCAAGCCCCCGAGTCGGTCCGTATTGGAAGACCGGGCTCTGTAGCCTCCGCTGCATTGGGCCCCGACCTTGCTCCTCCTTTGGCCTCTCTGACTCCTTCCTCTGGCTCCCCTCCCTCCTCTGTGGTTGGGTCGAGCCCCAAGCCCCCAGTGGTGACTACCTCGTCCCCTGGCGCGGCTCCTTCTCTAGTTGTAACTACTGCGCCTTTTAACCCCTCTCTCTCTGGGGGTTCTCACCGCCGTCCTCGTCACGGCCGCCCTCGCTCGATTCCTTCCAGTTCTGCTACCTATCAAGCCTTGTTTGGTCCCGCTTCATGGGCCAAATATTTTGATCTCCTCCCTCTTGATTCTGCGCCTCCTGACGATTTCTCCCTCCATCGACATCTCATTGATTCCGTGGATGCCTCCATTACTTTCAACCCCACTCGTCTCGGTACACGTGTCGTTGCTGCTCCTTCTCAGGATGCTGCTTCCCGCTTGGCTGCCTTATCCTGCCTTGGCGAGACCCCCGTTCGGGTCTCGAAGAACGCTCAGTTGAATGCCAGTGTTAGGCACTATTTTGCTCCCGCCCCATGTTGCGACCGGTGTTCGGGACCTGCGCGACTGCCACGACGATATTCGACATATCCTCGCTGCCCAGGGCCATTCTATTCTCCAGGTGGACACGTTTACTCGTCCCCCTCGTGGTAGTCGCCGTCAACCCCTCCGGGTTGTGAAGATTACCTTTGATGGTAGGACCCTTCCACCCTCTGTCATTCTTGCTGGTGCCAGGTGCTCTGTCCAGGAGTACATTCCTTCTCCTCGGCTCTGCAACAAGTGCTGGAGGTTTGGGCATGGTGCCCTCCGCTGCTCCGGGACTGTCTCTCTCTGTCCTTTGTGTGGTGGCGAAGGTCACTCTAAGTCGGAGTGCGCTTCTCCCCAGGCTCGTTGCCTCAACTGCGGTGAGGCCCATCCTACCTTCTCCCGTGCGTGTGTCCATTACAAGCTTGAGGCAGCCGTCCTCAACTTGAAGCACCGGGAGCGTTTATCTTTTCCTGAGGCGATGCGCCAGGTTCGCCGGCTCCCGCCTTATGCTAATATCTCTTATGCTCGCGTGTTGCGCTCTTCCTCTCCTCGTCCTTCCCGCCTTCCTCAGACTCACAACCGTTTCCGGGCCTTGGACCCTGATGCGCCCACTGCCCCCTCCTCTGTCCCTTTGGGTTCTCTCCCGAAGGATCCTCCTCCTGGTCCTCTGTCTGGGGTTCCCCTTCCTTCTACCCGGTCTGTCGTGTCTTCTGTGTCTTCTTCCTCGTCCCCCTCCGATCCTCCTTCCCATCCTCTTCCTCCATCTATCGGCTCTCCCCACCGCCTGTCGGTGCGGGCGGATGTCCATCGCTCTCCTAACGGCCGTCGTGTGTGCTCTCGTTCGGCTTCTCCTGTTGAGACACTGGAATCCGTTGCCCGGTACGTGGTTGCTGGGACACCGGTCTCTTTAAGTCAGAAGCGTAAGCCTGGCTCCTCTCCTTCCTCTTCCCCGGCGGGTAAGAAGGCTTCGCTTTCTTCCTCAGCTCCTCCTTCTGGCTCTGTTGCTCCTTCCCCTCCCGTTTCAGTGCTTGCGCCCCCTGTTCCTGCTATGGAGGTTTCTTTGGCCTCTGCTTCCCTTTCGGTTGCTGCTCTTGCTGGGGTGCGCTCCCCTCTTTCTACTCCCCCTCTTCCGGCTGCTGTCCTTGACTGCTCCTCTCCGTTGTCTCCTCCTCCTCCTCCTCCTCCTCCTCCTCCGGACCCTGCCCGCCCACCTCTGATCTGTTCTCCCGTTTCCTTCCCTCCGTCTTTGCTCAGTTTACCCATGCCCCCTAACCCTGACTTTGCTGACCCTGATCCCGACCCTGATATTCTTTAACGTGCTCTGTTGGTCTTTCGCCTTTGTTTCTTCCTTGTTCTCTGTTTTTGTCCTTTCTCTTCTCGTCGTTGTCCATTCTTCAATGGAACGTTCGAGGTTATTACGCCAATTTCCTCGAACTCCAACTTCTAGTTTCGCAGTTTTCGCCCCTTTGTGTCTGTCTCCAGGAGCCAATGCTTGGTGCTCGTCCTGGTCGTTTTCGTGGCTATTCCTTTCTCTCCCCCCCCCCAGCCATTGCTGGGGCTTCTAATTCTTCTGCTCTCTTGATTCGGGCTGATGTTCCCTTTGTTCCTTTACTTTTTCCTTCGCCTCTCCATTGTTCTGCTGCTCGTATCTTTATGGGGAAATGGTACACAGTTTGTTCCATTTATCTCCCCCCGAGTGTCCCGCTCTCTCTTCCTGATTTGAAACACCTCCTAGACTCCTTGCCGGAGCCTGTGCTCCTGCTGGGTGACTTCAATTGTCGTCATTCTCTTTGGGGTGACGTTCTGACGAATACCCGGGGTCGCCTCCTTGAGCCGTTTCTCCTCTCTTCTTCCCTGTCTCTTCTGAATTCTGGTGAGCCCACTCATTTGGACTCTCGAACTCGCACCCTTTCTTGTCTTGATCTTTCTCTCTGCTCTTCTTCTCTTTACTTAGATTTCACGTGGCAGGTTCTTGATGACCTCCATGGAAGTGATCATTTCCCCATCCTTGTTTCCTTTTTCTCTTTTCGCCCTTCCCTCTCTTTCCCTAGGTGGCAGTTTGCTAAGGCGGACTGGACCCTATTTTCCCTCAGTACTACTCTCTCTGACCTCTCCCTTCTGCCCCTCTCTCGCGCTCTCCTCCTTTTTCATGACACTATCTTCGACGCTGCCCTCCGCTCTATCCCTCGCTCTTCCTCTCGGGGTCCACGGAAGTGCATTCCCTGGTGGAATGCGGACTGTGCTCGGGCTGTCCGCTGTAAGCGTGCAGCCTGGAAGAAGCACCGCCGTAGGCAGACGACCGATTCTTTTCTTTTCTTTCGGAAAGCGAGTGCGGTGGCCCGTAGGGCCATCCGTACGGCTAAACGTGAATGTTGGGCATCTTACGTCTCAACAATTACGTCCGAAACCCCTCTGGCCCAGATCTGGAAGCGTATCCGCAAGATAGCGGGTAAGTTCGTTCCCGATGTTTCACCGGTCCTTCACCTCCATGATACTCTTGTGGCGGACCCGTTGCAGGTCGCTTCCGAACTGGGTTCCCACTTTTCTTCTGTTAGCTCTGGTCTTCATCTTCCCCAATCTTTCCTTCTTCGTAAACCTGTCCTTGAGTCTCGTCCTTTAGATTTCTGCACTCATCTTCAGCTTCCCTATAATGATCCCTTCTCTCTCTCTGAACTTCGTTCTGCCCTGGCCCTCTGCGGTTCTACGGCGGCGGGCTCCGATGGTATTCATTATGAGATGCTTCGCCATCTCCCTCCGAGCACGTCTCAGTATTTACTGAGTCTGTATAATCGGATCTGGGAGTCGTCGTCAGTCCCTGAGGACTGGCTCGATGCCGTTGTCCTCCCTGTTCGCAAACCGGGGTCTCTGGGTACTTCCCCTAAGGACTTTCGCTCTATTGCTCTCACAAGTTGTGTCTGCAAACTCTTTGAACGTATGGTTAACGTTCGTCTGATGTGGTTCCTGGAACACCATCACCTCCTCTCCCCTTCTCAATTTGGTTTCCGCAAGTGCCGCAGCACGACAGATGTCCTGGTGAACTTGGAGGTCTATATTCGTACTGCTTTTGCTGCGAAGACCTCCGTTGTTGCCGTCCTTTTTGACCTAGAAAAGGCTTACGACACCACTTGGCGTTATCATATCCTATCTCAACTTCGCTCTTTTGGCCTTCAGTGGTCATCTCCCTCTCTTTCTCCGCAGCTTCCTCTCTCGTCGTTCCTTTCGGGTGCGCCTTGGTACCAGCTCTCTCTCCCTCTTTTCAGCAATACGAAGGTGTGCCCCAGGGTAGTGTTCTGAGCACTACTCTTTTTCTGGTTGCCCTCAATGGTCTTCTTTCCTCTCTTCCTTCTGGTGTATTCTCCGCTCTCTATGTCGATGATCTTACCCTTTGTTGTCAGGGTGATGATTCGCCTTTCCTTCAACGCCGGCTTTAACTTGCCATTGATGCCGTGTCGTCTTGGGCCACAGGTCATGGCTTCAAGTTCTCTACTTCTAAGACTTGTGCCATGACTTTTACGCGGAAACGGGTTGTTCTTCGTCCCTCTTTGTCACTTTATGGTCATCCCCTTGAATACAAAGATTCCGCGAAGCTTTTGGGGTTATTCCTTGACACTCGTTTGTCTTGGTCTCCCCATATCTCTTACCTCCGTGTTGAGTGCTCTAAGGCCCTTACCCTCCTTCGGGTCTTGTCCCATACTTCTTGGGGGGCAGATAGGCGCACTCTCCTTGCTTTACATTCCTCTCTCGTCCTGTCTAAGCTCGATTATGGTTGCCCTGCTTACTCGTCTGCTTCTCCTTCTACTCTTCGCCGTCTTGATGCTTTGCACCATACTGGGTTGCGTCTCAGTTCTGGTGCCTTTCGTTCGACTCCCATCCTTAGCTTGTATGTTGACACTGGCTTCCTGTCTCTCCAGGACCGCCGTGATCGCTACTGTCTTCGCTATCTTGCGCGGTCCTTGCAACATCCTTCCTCTCGCCTCTGTCGTGCTTTAACTTTTACCCCTCCTGCGGTTCCTGTTCCTCTTCACCACCCTCTTTCTGTCCGGTTATCTCGCCTACAGGATTCTCTTTCCGTTCGTATTTCTGATGTTTCTCCTCGTGTTGTTCCTTCTTTGCCCCCGTGGAGGGTCCCTCTTCCGCGGTTTTGTACATCCTTGACGCGTATCACTAAAGCTTTTACCCCTCCTACGGTTCTAAAACGCCTTTTCCTCGAGCACTTTTCTTCTCACTCCCGCTCCGTTTCTGTCTTCACCGATGGGTCTAAGTCAGCGGACGGTGTTGGCTACTCTGTTGTTTTTCCTGATCGCACTTATATGTGTCGCTTGCCTCCGGAGACTAGCATCTTTACAGCGGAACTTTATGCTATTCTCTATGCTCTTCGTCTCCTGCTTTCTCGTTGTCAGTCTTCCTTTGTGGTTGTTGTTGACTCTCGTAGTGCCCTCATGGCTCTCGGGTCCTTTAATCCGGTTCATCCAGTAGTTGTCGAGATCCAGCATTGGCTGTTTCTCGTTCACAGTAAATTTAAGTCGGTTGAGTTTTGTTGGGTTCCCAGCCATATTGGTGTGTCTTTAAATGAGCGTGCGGATGCTGCTGCCAAGGAAGCTGTCCGCTCTTGTCCCATCTCTCCCAAGGGCATTCCGTATTCCGACTTTTACCCGGTTATCCATTCCTCAGTCCTTTCCCGTTGGCAGGCTTCTTGGTTGTCTGTTACTGGTAACAAGCTCCGTACTCTTAAATGTTGTGTTTCCTCGTGGCCGTCCTCCTTCCACCGTAACCGGCGGTGGGAAACAGCTCTGGCGAGGTTGCGTATTGGCCATACTCGCTTAACCCATGGTCACTTGATGGAGCGCCTCCCTGCTCCTTATTGTCCTAGTTGCATTGTCCCTCTTACGGTCGTGCATGTCCTTCTTGAATGTCCTGACTTCCAGGACGAGCGTGTGTCTTGCTTTCCGACCGCCCCTCGCGGCCACCTGTCCCTCGATAGAATTCTTGGTGACTCGGATACTTTTGATATCGTTCGCCTTATGCGTTTTTGTTCTCGTATTGGCATCCTTGGTGATATTTAGCGCCCTCTGATTATTTTGCGTACTTGATGGTGCTACATAGCCTTCCCGGTTTGGTGCCTTCTTTTGATAATTACTTACTTACTTACCAGCACTTAAAGGCCAACCTAAGAAGACTACTCAATATATGTGAAAATTTGTCACAAGAGTCTCCATTTGATTTTATCCAGCTGGAAATCTGTCTACTGGGTGGCTGATAACAAATTCGATGAAGTGAAAAGAATGATTGAAGTTTACCATAGTAAACTTTTTGCCAGTGACACAACCACTGACGATATGGAACAAATCATGTCTGAACTGGCAATCACCAAGGATGATACTCATGCCATGTTAAGTCCTGTACTCAACTTACTAGCTGTACATAAGGAAACACCTACAATAATAGTGTCTCAATCCAGTTCAGCAGAGTCACAGACACGATTATCACCTTTAGACTTACCAAGTTCTGCTGAACTAGACGAGGGAAATTGGGACTCTCTTTGAATGTCTTTAAACACTCATGTTCATTCTAAGACAACCATAACTAAGGTGACAAAGTTCACATACCTTCTAAGCCTAAACAAAAGCCACAAATCATTGTGACCAATGTCACAGCTCCCACTGAGAAACCAGTACCATGGTGCATTTTGGTAATTGATCCTACTCATTACTATGATTTAAAGAAATTAATAGGGATCACTCAAAGTGTGTTTGATTTACTGAGTAAATAGGAATCAGACACCCATTTAATAGTGCCCTAAAATTCTGGGTAAAAAGAGCCCAACCTGAAACTTATGGGGAGGACTATGAAAACCTTCCTGTAAAAGCTATTAATGATCTGGGTCTCTGGACTGACCCAGACAACTATAACATCTTAAGGTGCGGGGGGGCCTTTTACAGCATGCCAATGTAGATCTGGAAATGAAACACCCAATGTTTTTCCCCCATAACCACATAGTAAGCAGTCTAATTGTGTTGCATATACACAAACACTGCACTTTGCATGGTGGGGTACTTGATACCATCACCTCATTGAGTCAACAGTTCTGGCTTCCGCAAGGCTGCCAGTCTATAAAGTCCAAACTAAAATCCTGTGTTGCCAGCGGGAGGTACGACACTCAGGTGCGCCCATATCCAGGACCTCCACCACTCCCTAAGGAACGAGTTGTCCACCTTCGTCCTTTTGAAATCACTGGTGATTGGTGTAGACTACACAGGCGCCATAACACTAACAGGCACTAAGGACAAAGTTCCTTTGAAGGCTTTTATTTGCCTATTCACCAGCGCCACAACATGTAAAGGGGCAGGGAGGGGGGAAGCACAATGAAATGACCCCCGACATGAGTGCAGAGCCATTCATACAGGCTCGCAGGTATGCTGTCCATCGATCCTGCCCCAAGTTAATGATCTCAGACAATAGATCCTATTTGGTTGAAGGGGAAGCATGCCTGAGGAAGGACGAGAATCACCCAGTTGTATATAACCGCCCTGAATCAATCGCAATCCCAATGGAAATTTATACCCGGCTGAGCACCGTGGCATGGAGGCTTCTACTAGCGGATGGTGGAGATATACAAACGCTGTCTAAAGAACACCCTTTACCACCAAAAGATAGATCTCCAGCACCTCCACACCGTTGTTACGGAAATTTAATCTCGGGTCAATAACCAACTGCTGTCCTACCTCTCAGATGATCACTAGCAACGTGAGCCACTATGTTCGTCTCATCTCATGTATGGAGGATTTTTTACTTCTTTAGCGTCCCTCACTGATGAAGGACCAGAAGATCCTTCGAATATCAGTGACTTGGTTCAGAGTTATAAACATCCACCCAGAGTAATTAGTGGGTGGAATGAGGTTTAGACCTTCACGACCTCATACAGACGACTGTTAATTAATTTTGCTACTCTCTTATAATCCGAATTGAAAAACGAAAATAGCTAATATGACCACCTCTTAGCAACAACTGCACAATTCCTAAATATTGGGAATCTGCCAAATGCCTTTAACCCAATAAAAATATAATTACCTCGCCAACATCTAATCCAATTTCCTCCCGAAATGAAACATAAAACTTTACAAACAGACCATCACTTCCCTGCGTGCTTCTGTTTCTGAAGCGAGAAATTCAACTCAGGAAAATCAGTTTCAAACAAAACTACTTAAACCTCTCACAATCACACTGCACCCTGGAATGCAAATCATCCAACAATTCCCTCGCCCTATTAAGCATACCAGCCATACCCACCTACCATAGACCCATCACTCAACTGAAAACCCTCCATACATACCTCACCACGAAACTCCTTTTCTCTCCCCAACACATACCACATTGAGATTCGTCAACCACCTTTTCTCCAAACGTGTCATCATAAACACCCCTTCCACCAGATATTATGTTCCAGTACTCTGGCCACTCCACCACGCAGATATTTAAAAAGAGATCGAATCTCGAGAGTTTATACCCAACATCTCGACCTTCCAAGGACACCAGCAATGGTAAGAGATCAGAATTAGTTTTTCGTCAGTCAATCATTTACTTGGGAGAACGCGAGCCTCATATTTACACGGATACTTGCATAAACTCACAAGTCCTAGGTAAAAACACAAAGGGCTCCACCCCTGCAAGAGACTCGAACCTAGAAGGTCAGGTGTTAGTGCACCAAGAATCAATCAGTACTCTGATCACTCCACCTAGCACATTCTTAAAAGAGATCAAAACTCTGGAGTTTATACTCAACATCTCGACCTTCCAAGGACACCAGCAATGGTAAATGATCAGAAATCGGGTGGAGTGGTCAGAGTAGTGGTTGGCGCGCTAACACCTGGCCTTCTAGGTTCGAGTCTCTCGCAGGGGTGGAACCCTTTGTGTTTACCTATGACTTGTAAGTTTATGAAAGTATACCTATGACTTGTGAGTTTATGCAAGTATCCGTGTAAATGAGGTTCTTGTAGAGATAAATATTACAAGAACACAGGAACATAGGATGTATGATCACCACAGTGTTCCGCTTAACACATTCCTGGTAATGTTCATCTTGATTCAACACCTCTCCAACATATATCTGTCGAGTATGCATATCATACTGTATATTATAATGATAGCAATACAATTTGCATCAGAGAAGTTACCTGGTTATCTGTTCCACTGGATGACTACCATGTTAATGTGACAACACAGTCAGGGAATGTTCCATTGGATGATTACCATGTTAATGTGACCACACAGCCAGATAATGTTCCACTGGATGACTACCATGTTAATGTGACCACACAGCCAGGGAATGTTCCACTGGACGACCACCATGTTAATGTGACCACACAGCCAGGGAATGTTCCACTGGATGACTACCATGTTAATTTGACTACACAGCCAGGGAATGTTCCACTGGATGACTACCATGTTAATTTGACTACACAGCCAGGGAATATTCCACTGGATGACTACCATGTTAATGTAACCACACAGCCAGGCAACCTAATAATACTAATAATAATAATAATAATAAGAATAAGAATAATAATAATAATAATAATAATATTAATAATAATAATAATAATAATAATAATAATGTTTATTCAGAAGTGTGTGTGTGTACAAAGAGCATAAGAGCAAAGTATATGCAATGCTGATGTCGTATACACAGATTTTGCAAAGACATTCGACAAATGTGACCATGGAGTGATTGCACACAAAATGAGGTCAATGGGTATGACTGGTAAAGTAGGACGCTAATACTCAATTTCCGGTCGAACAGAACACAAAGAGTAACAGTCAATCAAGTAAAATTGAGTCCGAGCGCAGTTAAAAGCTCTGTACCTCAAGGTACAGTCCTTGCACCACAGCTGTTCCTTATTCTCATATCAGGTATAGACTAAAACACATGTCACAGCTTCGTGTCATCCTTTCCAGACGATACAAAAATCAGCATGAAAATTACCTCTGCTGAAGATATTCGTAAAATACAAACAGATATTAACAAAGTTTTCGATTGGGCAGCAGAAAATAACATGATGTTTAACGGTGATAAATTCCAGGTACTCAGATACGGCAAAAATGAGGATCTTAAACATAATACAGGGTACAAAACACAATCGAATCTGCCCATAGTAGGAAAACAGCATGTCAAGGATTTCGGAATAATGATGTCCGACGACCTAACATTTAGGGAGCATAACCAAGCAAGTATTGCGTCAGCCAGAAAAATGATAGGATGGATTACGAGAACCTTCAGGTCCAGAGATCCCATCACAATGGTTGTACTCTTCAAATCACTTGTGTTGTTCCGTCTTGAGTACTGCTCAGTACTCACTTCCCCCTTCAGAGCAGGAGAGATTGCTGAAATAGAGGGAATACATAGAACATATACGGCACTCATAGACGAGATAAAGCACCTAAATTATTGGGATCGTCTCAAAGCTCTCCAAATGTACTCACTGGAAAGGAGACGAGAGAGATGCCAAATAATATACACATGGAAAATACTGGAGGGACAGGTCCCAAATCTGCACAGTAAAATAACAACTTACTGGAGTGAACGACATGGAAGAAAATGCAGAATATAACCAGTGAAGAGCAGAGGTGCCATGGGCACAATCAGAGAACACTGTATGAACATCAGAGGTCCACGGTTGTTCAACGTCCTACCAGCGAGCATCAGAAATATTGCAGGAACAACCGTGGACATCTTCAAGAGGAAACAAGACTGTTTCCTTCAAGGAGTGTCGGACCAACCGGGCTGTGGTGGGTATGTGGGCCTGCGGGCCGCTCCAGGCAACAGCCTGGTGGACCAAACTCTCACAAGTCAAGTCTGGCCTCGGGCCGGGCTTGGGGAGTAGAAGAACTCCCAGAACCCCATCAACCAGGTATAAACCAGGTATAATTTTAACAACCTTTAACTGCAACTTAATCTCTAACCACCAACTTCCTTTCCCATGGAACTATCTCAAATGACAAAATTTATTTACTAAATAGAGAGAGTGTTTTAGGTTCTACTCATATGACCAGAGAGTGAGAACATACAAATGAAGCCCAAGCACGGGGCTTCCTCTGTCATAGTACTAAAGTAGCAAACACCGAGATTACCAGAGAGATGGTATGACGTGAGACAGAGCTGCAGGTACAGTAAGTCTCAGTGACAATGACAGGTACTGGTGCTATATTGACCTCTCTATAATGTTGACTGTGGAAATGTGGTCCTCAGTTGCTTGTGGCATGACCAAGAGTGATGCCTTAATAGAATCATATGTATTTCTCGTGTGCATATAAAATTATACTCCACACTTAATGTGTCATATTTCAGGATACTCATTGATATATTCATTACAAATATTGATCAATATCCAACCACAGGAAAGATGCCTTACATCACCTTAAACTTGTCTCATTCTATTAGTGTGTCTCGTATATTTCGCTTCAGTATTGTTACATGTAGTTATTGAAGTCAGTAAGAAAAAGACACAAGTACTTGCTCAATGTATGATTTGGTTATTTATAAAATTTTCCTAGTGATTGATTCCCTCACAATTCACAATTCTTAGTGACTGATCTCTTAGTGATAATTGTGTCTTGAAAAAATACATTGTAGAGACTGAAATAAGTTCTATGTAGGTCAAACATTCAGAGATTTTAAATTTAGAATTTCACCGCATAAATATTCAGTAAAAAGTGACCAATTATCTAATCCTTTATCATCAGTTGTCCAAAAAGTCTCACCAAATTCATTGGGAGAGGACTTCAAAACGAATTGTAATAATCATTTTTAACAGAAACATTATTAAATCTGCTTTAATACAAATCACAAAGCCATATAATTACTAACGGTTTGTGTAATTTGGATCCATTTTTAATTAATCAATTTAAATATGATTTTGAATAAGATCTGATACATAATTGAAATACAGTTATCTTAATAATATCTCAATATTATCACATTAGAATTCTTGCTGCCTGATCACAATAATATTTCATTATAATGTTAGTATTGTTGCTGCCTGGAGCTCACATGTATTGGTCATTGGGCCTTCTACAATTTCCTCTCATGTTTGTTAACAAAAACATTTTTTTTTACCTCACCTCACCTCATTCCTGCCTATATATTCACCAATGACTTGTAATATTCATTCTTCTGAAAATGTATTTCGAATATACTTAATGAATTTCCTGTCCCATTTTTCTCCAGCGGTGGTCGACAGTGTTACATTAATCATCACCTATTAATTTTGCCAGAATTACACGCACGCACACACACACACACACACACACACACACACACACACACACACACACACACACACACACACACACACACACACACACACACTATCCCTCCTCCCCCCTCACTGCATATCCTCCATGTCCCCCCTACCTCCTTAACCCACACCCTACCTGTCCCCCCTTCCCTTCAACCCCCCACCCCCACCCCAAAATCCTCTGAGACCCTGCAAACCACCTCACAGATCCTCTCACCCACGGAACAGCTTCCCACACCAGCAGAATGCTTGCCAAGAAAGGGACATGTAAATGAACAGAAGAAAGTGAGCTTCAAGGCGATGTACACTAACATAGACGGGATTTCAAATAAAACAAGTGAACTTGGAGAATGGGCACTAGAAGAAACCCCAGACATAATAGCACTCACAGAAACAAAGTTAACGAAAATCATAACAAACGCAGTGTTTCCACAGGGCTACTATGTAGTGAGGAAAGAGAGAGACGGGAGAGGAGGAGGTGGGGTAGCTCTGCTACTAAGAGAAGGTTGGAGTTTCGAAGAGATGGTAAATCAGAACTGTGAAGGTTTCAGTGACTACATTTCAGGCACCATAGCAACTGGAGGACAGAAAATTATAATAGTAGTCATATATAATCCCCCACCAAATGACAGAAGACCCAGACAGGAATATGATAGAAACAACTTGGCCACCATCAATATAATAGAGAGAGCCGCTTCTGTAGCTAGCAGGAACGGATCCAGACTTCTAATCATGGGAGACTTCAACCATGGGAAGATAGATTGGGGGAACAGAGACCCACATGGAGGCCCAGACACATGGAGAGCTAAGCTGCTGGATGTGGCAACAAGAAACTTTCTAAGTCAACACGTCAAGGGACCGACAAGAATGAGAGGAGGGGATGAACCAGCCTTGCTTGATCTGATATTTACCCTAAATGAGTCGGATATAAGGGAAGTTAAGTTGGAAGCCCCCTTGGGAATGAGTGATCACAGTGTATTGAGCTTTGAGTACCTGGTTGAGCTAGGAATTATCACCCCCAAAAAAAGAACTGGGAACCAAAGGGCTGGCGTACCGAAAGGGAAACTATGAGGAAATGAATAAATTCCTATGGGATATACATTGGGACACAGAACTCAGAACCAAATCCGTACAAGACATGATGGACTATGTCACCCAAAAATGTCAGGAGGCTGTAAGCAGGTTTGTCCCAGCCCGACAGGAAAAAACAGAGAAGCAAAGGAAGAATCCGTGGTTTAATAAGGAATATATGAAAGCAAAGGAGCAAAACAAAAAGGCATGGAGGAACTTCCGTAATAACAGAACACCAGAAAGTAGAGAGAGATACCAGAGAACCAGGAACGAGTATGTCAGTGTGAGAAGAGCAGCTGAGAAAAGGTATGAAAATGATATAGCTAATAAAGCCAAGACCGAACCCAAGTTACTACACAGTTACATAAGGAGGAAGACAACAGTGAAGGAACAGGTGATGAAACTTAGGGTGGGCGAGGACAGGTACACAGAGAATGACAAAGAGGTGTGTGAAGAACTCAACAAAAGGTTCCAGGAGGTCTTTACAATAGAACAGGGAGATGTCGCGGCGCTAGAAGAGGTGGCAGCAAACCAGGTGACCTTGGATAGGTTCGAAATTACAAGAGATGAGGTCAAGAAGCACCTATTGGAGCTGGATGTGAGAAAAGCTGTTGGGCCGGATGGAATCTCGCCATGGGTATTGAAAGAGTGTGCAGGAGCACTTTGCCTACCACTCTCCATAGTGTATAGTAGGTCACTGGAAACGGGGGACCTACCAGAAATATGGAAGACTGCTAATGTAGTACCAATATACAAAAAGAATGACAGACAAGAGGCACTGAACTACAGGCCAGAGTCCTTAACTTGTATACCATGCAAGGTGATGGAGAAGATTGTGAGAAAAACCTAGTAACACATCTGGAGAGAAGAGACTTCGTGACAACCCATCAACATGGGTTCAGGGAGTGTAAATCTTGCCTTACAGGATTGATAGAATTCTACGATCAGGTGACAAAGATTAAACAAGAAAGAGAAGAGTGGACGGACTGCATTTTTTTGGACTGTCGGAAAGCCTTTGACACAGTACCCCATAAAAGGTTGATGCATAAGCTAGAGAAACAGGCAGGAGTAACTGGTAGGGCGCTCCAGTGGATAAGGGAGTACCTAAACAATAGGAAGCAGAGAGTTACAGTGAGGGGTGAGACCTCAGACTGGCGTGAAGTCACCAGTGGAGTCTCACAGGGCTCTATACTTGGACCTATCCTGTTTCTGATATACATAAATGATCTCCCAGAGGGTATAGACTCATTCCTCTCAATGTTTGCTGACGACGCCAAAATTATGAGAAGGATTAAGAAAGAGGAGGACAGCTTGAGGCTTCAAGAAGACCTGGACAAGCTGCAGGAATGGTCGAACAAATGGCTGTTAGAGTTTAATCCAAGCAAATGTAATGTAATGAAGATAGGGGTAGGAAGCAGGAGACCAGATACAATGTATCACTTGGGAGACGAAATACTTCAAGAGTCCGAGAGAGAGAAAGACCTGGGGGTTGATATCACGCCAGACCTGTCCCCTGATGCTCACATCAAGAGGATAACATCAGCAGCATATGCCAGGTTGGCTAACAAACATAAGAACGGCCTTTAGAAACATGTGTAAGGAATCTTTCAGAACATTATATACCACATATGTCAGACCAATCCTGGAGTATGCGGCACCAGCATGGAGTCCATATCTAGTCAAGCATAAGACTAAAATGGAAAAGGTTCAAAGGTTTGCCACCAGACTAGTACCCGAGCTGAGAGGTATGAGCTACGAGGAGAGACTACGGGAATTAAACCTCACTTCGTTGGAAGACAGAAGAGTTAGGGGGGACATGATCACCACATTCAAGATCATCAAGGGAATTGATAGGGTTGATAAAGACAGGCTGTTTAACACAAGGGGCACACGCACTATGGGACACAGGTGGAAACTGAGTGCCCAAATGAGCCACAGAGATATTAGAAAGAACTTTTTTAGTGTCAGAGTGGTTGACAAATGGAATGCATTAGGAAGTGATGTGGTGGAGGCTGACTCCATACACAGTTTCAAGTGTAGATATGATAGAGCCCAATAGGCTCAGGAACCTGTACACCTGTTGATTGACAGTTGAGAGGCGGGACCAAAGAGCCAGAGCTCAACCCCCGCAAGCACAACTAGGTGAGTACAACTAGGTGAGTACACACACACACACACACGTGTGTGTGTGCGTGCGTGTAATTCTGGCAAAATTAATAGGTGATGATTAATGTAACACTGTCGACCACCGCTGGAGAAAAATGGGACAGGAAATTCATTAAATATATTCGAAATACATCTTCAGAAGAATGAATATTACAAGTCATTGGTGAATATATAGGCAGGAATAAGGTGAGGTGAGGTAAAAAAAAAAATGTTTTTGTTAACAAACATAAGAGGAAATTGTAGAAGGCCCAATGACCAATACATCGAAGTTAAGATGGAAGCGCCCTTGGGAATGAGTGACCACAGTGTATTGAACTTTGAGAACCTGGTAGAGCTAGGAATTATCTCCCCCCAAAAAGAACTAGGAATCAAAAGGCTGGCATACCGAAAGGGGAATTATGAACAGATGAGAAGTTTCCTAAGTGAAATACCTTGGGACACAGACCTCTGAGATAAGTCTGTACAGGGTATGATGGACTATGTTACCCAAAAGTGTCAGGAGCCAGTAAACAGGTTCATCCCGGCCCAAAGGGAAAAATCCGAGAAGCAACAGAAGAATCCATGGTATAATAAGGCATGTATGGAAGCGAAGAAACTGAACAAAAGGGCGTGGAGGAACTTCCGGAATAACAGAACGCCAGAAAGCAGAGAGAGATACCAGAGAACCAGGAATGAGTACGTCAGGGTGAGAAGAGAAGCAGAGAAAAGTTTTGAAAATGACATAGCAAACAAAGCCAAGACCGAACCAAAGCTACTCCACAGTCACATCAGAAGGAAAACAACAGTGAAAGAACAGGTATTGAAACTTAGAACAGGCGAGGACAGGTATACAGAGAATGACAGAGAGGTGTGTGAAGAAGTCAACAAGAGGTTCCAGGAGGTCTTCACAATAGAACAAGGTGAGGTCACTGTGCTAGGAGAAAGGGAGGTAAACCAGGCGGCCTTGGAAGAGTTCGAAATTACGAGAGAGGAGGTCAAGAGACACCTGCTGGATCTGTATGTTAGAAAGGCTGTTGGTCCAGACGGGATCTCACCATGGACACTGAAAGAGTGTGCAGAGGCACTTAGCTTGCCACTCTCCATAGGTCTCCATAGTCACTGGAGACGGGAGACCTGCCAGAAATATGGAAGACGGCGAATGTGGTCCCAATATACAAAAAGGGCGACAGGCAAGAGGCACTGAACTACAGGCCAGTGTCCTTGACTTGTATACCATGCAAGGTGATGGAGAAGATCGTGAGAAAAAACCTGGTAACACATCTGGAGAGAAGGGACTTCGTGACAAATCGCCAACGTGGGTTCAAGGAGGGTAAATCTTGCCTTACAGGCTTGATAAAATTCTACGATCAGGTGACAAAGATTAAGCAAGAAAGAGAGGGCTGAGCGGACTGCATTTTCTTGGATTGTCGGAAAGCCTTTGACACAGTACCGCATAAGAGGCTGGTACATAAGCTGGAGACACAGGCAGGTGTAGCTGGTAAGGTGCTAAAGTGGATAAGGGAGTACCTAAGCAATAGGAAGCAGAGAGTTACAGTGAGGGGTGAGACCTCCGATTGGCGTGAAGTCACCAGTGGAGTCCCACAGGGCTCTGTACTCGGTCCTATCTTGCTTCTGATATATGTAAATGATCTCCCGGAGGGTATCGATTCATTTCTCTCAATTTTTGCGGACGATGCTAAAATTATGAGACGGATTAAAACAGAAGAGGACTGCTTGAGGCTTCAAGAAGACCTAGACAAGCTGAAAGAATGGTCGAACAAATGGTTGTTAAAGTTTAACCCAACCAAATGTAATGTAATGAAGATAAGTGTAGGGAGCAGGAGGCCAGATACAAGGTATCATCTGGGAGAGGAAATTCTTCAGGAGTCAGAGAAAGAAAAGGACTTGGGAGCTGATATCACGCCAGACCTGTCTCCTGCAGCACATATCAAGAGGATAACATCAGCAGCATATGCCAGGCTGGCCAACATACGAACGGCATTCAGAAACTTGTGTAAAGAATCATTCAGAACTTTGTATACCACATATGTCAGGCCAATCCTGGAGTATGCAGCCCCAGCATGGAGTCCATATCTAGTGAAGGATAAGACTAAACTGGAAAAGGTTCAAAGGTTTGCCACCAGACTAGTACCCGAGCTGAGAGGAATGAACTACGAGGAGAGACTACGGGAATTAAACCTCACTTCGCTGGAAGACAGAAGAGTTAGGGGGGACATGATCACCAAATTCAAGATTCTGAAGGGAATTGATAGGGTAGATAAAGAAAGGCTATTTAACACAAGGGGCACACGCACAACGGGACACAGGTGGAAACTGAGTGCCCAAATGAGCCACAGAGATATTAGAAAGAACTTTTTTAGTGTCAGAGTGGTTGACAAATGGAATGCATTAGGAAGTGATGTGGTGGAGGCTGACTCCATACACAGTTTCAAGTGTAGGTATGATAGAGCCCAATAGGCTCAGGAATCTGTACACCTATTGATTGACGGTTGAGAGGCGGGACCAACGGGCCAGAGCTCAACCCCCGTAAACACAACTAGGTGAGTACACACACACACGCAAATCGGTGAGTACACACACACATACACACACAAGTACAAATAGGTGAGTACACACAGACACACACACACACACACACAGTGTGTGTTAGTGGCCTGATAGCTGAGTGGACAGCGCATTTGGAATCGTAATCCTAGGATCCGGGTTAGGTCCCATCTGATGGCAGAACAAAATGGGCAGAGTTTCCATGTTGGTGATCTTATTAACACTGTACGCTTGCAACAATGTATATTACAGTAAAAAATTACGTTTATGATAATTAGCGAAATACAGAATGGTAATGAATATTTCTCCAGTGTGCTTTGTGACTGGGAACTTTTATTTGTTATAAGAGTGGTACTTTGGAGGAGGTCACTATACAAAATATATATATATATATATATATTGTTTTAAAGAGATGTGACACTATTGGCACTTAGCTAAAGGAGATCATTCCTTAATATGGCATGGTACAGATAAAAAGGTTTGGCTCACAGTTACTGATAACTCCTGATTACCTCACCTCACCTGCTGAGTATCAACACAAGACAGAACACGAAACAATGGGTATAATTTGGATAAGTTTAGATTTAGGAAAGACTTGGGTAAATACTGGTTCAGTAACAGGGTTGTTGATTTGTGGAACCAATTGCCGCGTAACATTGTGAAGGTGGGGTCCCTCGATTGTTTCAAGCATGGGTTGGACAAGTATATGAGTGGGATTGGGTGGTTGTAAATAGGAGCTGCCTCGTATGGGCCAACAGGCCTTCTGCAGTTGCCTTTGTTCTTATGTTCTTATGTTCATTCTTGCCTATATATCCACCACTGACTTGTAATATTCAAAACGCAATACATAGAGCAGCAAATCACGCCATCCCCAAGAGGAAAACAATTACCCAACAACACAAGGACCATTGGTATTACTGTGATAGGATCAAAGAGCTACATAACAGACGAAATCGTGCACGAAAGAATTTCAGAAGAGATAGAACCGAAGCTAATCTAGGACTTCTTAGAGCTGTCCGAGATCATGTGCACGAAGAAACAGCAAAAATCAGAGAAGAAAAATGGCTCGAGTGGTGTGCCAAGCTAAATCAGCATACGTCATTGGGCGACATCTGGAGGCAGATCAACAAGGCCAAAGGAAAATCGCCTCCTGCTCCGCCGCACCATGTTCATCCAGAGCAAGAAGCAGAAAGACTAGCAAATCTATTTGCTTCAAGAGCCAGTTCCACTCAACTTCCTCAAGCAACTCTGACTCACCAACAAAGACTTCAAGCAGCAAGATGGAAAAAAATAGATGATGCTTTAGCCTTACCTGACGAACTAGACCAACCTTTAAATCCTAAAAATACAGCTCCAGGCGAGGACAAAATCACTTACAACATGCTAGCCAAGCTAGGAGAAAAGGGTCCCATTCAAACTATCACTAATAGAGTAACCTCATTCATCTTTGCCAACATACAAGGACTGAAAACAAGAACAAACAACAAAGTACAGTTCATAAATGGCCTCCTCACGGAGTTAAATGCAGTATTTGGAGCATTCACAGAAACCCATACAGGGGAATTGTTGGACAGTGAGATCTGGATTCCAGGATATAACCTATACAGGTGTGATAGGAAAATTAGGTCACATGGAGGAGTGGGTCTGTATATTAGGGAAGACCTTGTATGCTCGGAGCTCCTAAACGTTACAAATGAGGTGGTAGAGGTACTGGGATTAAAAATAGAGAAAATAAATTTAGTGATTATACTAATATACAAACCGCCAGATGCAACGGCTGAGGAATTCACAGAACAGATAAGCAAAATAGAGAATAGCCTTGATAATTTGGAGAACCCGATACCTGATGTGACTTCAACTTGCCTAGTCTCAGGTGGAAAATAGCAAACAATAATATTATACCAGGAAATCTATCAGGACCTAACCAACCACAGATTAGAGAACTACTTAGATTCTGTGACAAATTTTCACTCAATCAGCAGATATCGGAGCCAACGAGAAATGAAAATATTCTAGATCTGGTCTTTACGAACAATGAAGACATTATCAGAGACATTACGATATCAGATACCACATACTCAGATCACAAACTCATTGAAGTGCAAACGACCATCAATACTCAGAATAGACCTAAAACGTTGATAAAGCGAGAGGGGCTATTCAGTAAATTCAATTTTAATAATAAAAGGATAGACTGGGAGATAATAAACAGGGAACTTACAAACATTCCATGGGGAACTGTTCTAAATAATACAAGTCCTACAGAAGGAATAGAAAAACTTACTTCAGAAGCGTATCAAGTCTGTCTGAAACATGTTCCTTTGAGGAAAGCCAGAAAGAGATCTAACGTAGAAAGAGAACGCAGACGACACTATAAACGCAGGAAAAAAATAACGGAACTGCTTATGCAGACACGAATTTCCCGTCAAAGAAGGAATAATTTAAATAGGGAGATTGAAGAAATCGAGCGGAAATTGAAACACTCATATGAAACTGAAGAAAGGCAGTTAGAAGAGAAAGCAATTCAGGAAATAAAGAAAAATCCAAAATATTTCTTCTCATATGCGAAATCAAAAGCAAAAACCACTGCCAGTATTGGACCTATTCGTACAAGTGAAGGTTCATACACGGAGGATGACAAAGAAATTAGTGAAATCCTAAAAAAGCAGTATGAGGACATGTTTAGCACTCCAATAAACAACATGAAGGTGGAAGATCCAGACAATTTCTTTATGCGAGATATTCAAACCCCTGTAAATATAACTGATATAAACACGAGCGCACTAAATTTTGAAAAAGAAATTGAAAACATGCTCATGCACTCGGCCCCAGGTCCAGACTCATGGAATTCAATATTTATAAAGAAATGCAAAGTGCCGGTAGCACAGGCACTCAGTATAGTGTGGAGGAAGAGCTTGGACACGGGGGAGATACCAGATGCACTTAAAGTAGCAGACATAGCCCCTCTACACAAGGGAGGGAGCAAAGCATTGGCAAAAAATTATAGACCAGTTGCACTAACATCGCACATCATAAAAGTATTTGAGAGAGTGATTAGGAGTCAGGTCACCAATTTCATGGAGACCAATGACCTTCATAACCCAGGCCAACATGGATTTCGAGCGGGAAGATCGTGCCTCTCACAGCTACTTGAGCACTACGACAAAGTCACTGAGGCATTAGAAGAGAAACAGAATGCTGATGTGATATACACGGACTTCGAAAAGGCCTTCGATAAATGTGACCATGGCGTGATAGCACACAAAATGAAGTCAATGGGAATAACCGGTAAAGTAGGACGCTGGATACTCAGTTTTCTGTCAAACAGGACTCAGCGAGTAACTGTCAACCATATAAAATCTAGTCCAAGTGCAGTGAAAAGCTCTGTACCTCAGGGTACAGTCCTTGCACCACTGCTTTTCCTTATTCTCATATCAGATATAGACAAAAATACAAGTCACAGCTTCGTATCATCCTTTGCAGATGACACAAAAATCAGTATGAAAATTACCTCGGCTGAGGACATTGAAAAACTTCAAGCTGATATTAATAAAGTTTTCGACTGGGCATCAGAAAATAACATGATGTTTAACAGTGATAAATTCCAGGTACTCAGGTACGGTAAAAATGAGGACCTTAAACATAATACAGAGTACAAAACACAATCAAATGTACCCATAGTAGGAAAACAGCATGTAAAGGATTTGGGAATAATAATGTCTGACGACCTAACGTTTAAGGAGCATAACCAAGCAAATATTGCGACAGCCAGAAAAATGATAGGATGGATTACGAGAACTTTCAAATCCAGGGATCCCATTACAATGGTTGTACTCTTCAAGGCACTTGTGTTGTTCCGTCTTGAGTACTGCTCAGTACTCACTTCCCCCTTCAAAGCAGGAGAGATTGCTGAAATAGAGGGAATACAGAGAACATATACGGCACGCATAGACGCAATAAAGCACCTAAATTATTGGGATCGTCTCAAAGCCCTCCAAATGTACTCACTAGAAAGAAGACGAGAGAGATATCAAATAATATACACCTGGAAGATACTGGAGGGCCAAGTACCAAATCTACACAGAAAAATAACAACGTACTGGAGTGAACGACATGGAAGAAAATGTAGAATAGAACCAATGAAGAGCAGAGGTGCCATAGGCACAATCAGAGAACACTGTATAAACATCAGAGGTCCGCGGTTCTTCAACGTCCTCCCAGCAAGCATAAGAAATATTGCCGGAACAACCGTGGACATTTTCAAGAGGAAACTAGATTTATTCCTCCAAGGAGTGCCGGACCAACCGGGCTGTGGTGGGTATGTGGGCCTGCGGGCCGCTCCAAGCAACAGCCTGGTGGACCAAACTCTCACAAGTCGAGCCTGGCCTCGGGCCGGGCTTGGGGAGTAGAAGAACTCCCAGAACCCCATCAACCAGGTATCAACCAGGGTGAAGAAGCCTTCTTAAATCTCATCAACAGAGTTTGGGTGACAAGAACCCGACCACTCTCTTGGAACAGTGCAATTATTAGTTCCCATTCCAAAACCTAAAGATCCAGGAAATCCAAGACCCATCTCATTAACAAGCTGTCTGGCCAAAACTGCAGAAAGAATGGCCCTTAATCGAATTGAATGGAAAGCCAATCCACTACACCAAAATATGTTTGCTTACAGAAAAAGTGTTGGAACCACAGAATGCCTTACCTCCCTCCTGGATAAAATTAATGACAAACCTGGAATCCTTATTTTTCTAGACCTTGAAAAAGCCTTCGAGTTAGCCAGTGCTCCAGCTACACTGTGCTGCCTTGTGGATAAGGAAATCAAAGGACACGCTCTTGCTTTTGCCAAAGGAAGCCTGCTTAACCGAGAAGCTAAAGTCAAATTCCAAGGAAAAACATCGACCTCAAAGAGGCTGGAAAATGGAACTCCGCAGGGAGGAATACTAAGCCCCTTCCTCTTCAACTGTCTCATGGGACAATTCATGAAGCTCAAGCTACCAAAAGCCAAACTTCTTAACTATGCAGACGAATTTGTGGTCATCATCAAGGGCAAAGGTGCAAAGAACCATGCACAAAAATGCATAGATATTATCAGCAAGGAAGCGGAACGCATAGCAGTGAAAATAAACAGCAATAAAACAAAAGCAATGGCCGTTAAAATGAGAACTCAAGACATCAGACTGGCAATACAAGGACAAGAAATTGAGTGGGTTACCTCTTTTCAATACTTAGGAGTCATAATAGACAACCAGTTGAAATTCACTCAAGAAATTGAATATCTTCGGCAACGCTGTAAAGTCAGAAACTCAGCTTTGCGCTCCCTGACCAGTGCACCTATGTTGGTTATAATATATATAAATGATTTAGATTCAGGTTTGAATAGCAACATTTGCAAATTTGCCGATGATACGAAAATCGGTAGGGAAATGAATTCGGAGGAGGACTCACTATCACTTCAAGTTGATCTAGATAGGGTTTTGAAATGGTCAAAGGATTGGCAGATGCAGTTTAATGCTGATAAATGTAAAGTTCTGAGGTTAGGTAATGATGATAGAGTTCCAAGATACGAGCTAGATGGTGTTGAGATTGCGAAAGTGATCTGGGAGTTATGATTAGTAAGAATTTAAAACAAAAGGATCAATGCATAAATGTTCGTAATAAGGCAAATCGGACACTTGGATTTATTAATCGCAGCGTTAGTAACAAGACACCTGGTGTTGTTCTTCAGATATATCTTGCTCTGGTTAGGCCTCATTTAGATTATGCAGTTCAGATTTGGTCGCCATACTATAGAATGGATATAAATTCACTAATAAGTTAATTCCTCAAATTAGAAATCTTTCATATGAAGAAAGATTAACAAAGCTTAACTTGCATTCACTGGAAAGGCGAAGAGTTAGGGGTGACATGATAGAGGTTTACAAGTGGATGAATGTACATAACAAAGGGGATATTAATAGGGAATTAAAAGTATCAACACAAGACAGAACACGAAACAATTGGTATAAATTGCATAAGTTTAAATTTAGGAAAGACTTGGGTAAATACAGGTTCAGTAACAGGGTTGTTGATTTGTGGAACCAATTGCCGCATAACATTGTGGAGGTGGGATCCCTCGATTGTTTCAAGCGCGGGTTGGACAAGTATATGAGTGGGATTGGGTGGTTATAAATAGGAGCTGCCTCGTATGGGCCAACAGGCCTTCTGCAGTTGCCTTTGTTCTTATATTCTTATGTACTCATCTCTTCATCACTGTCTGTTATTTGACCTGTCTCAGGTTTTAATGGACCTATCCTTGCCCTAGTCTTAGTACGATATAACTGAAAAAAAAACTTTAGGATTTGTCTTTGCTTGCCCTGCTATGCGAACTTCATAGTTTCTTTTTGCTTTCCTTATCTCTTTTTCAACATTTCTAACCAGTTGTACGAATTCCTGTTCTAAAGTGACCTCCCCATTTTTAATCCTTTTGTACCAAGCTCTTTTTTTACCTATAAAGTTCTTCAAATTCTTTGTTATCCACTTTGGGTCATTAGTATTCGATCTATTCAATTTGTATGGTATACTACGTTCCTGTGCTTTGTTTAGAATATTCTTAAATAAGTTATATATTGAATCCACATCGAAATCCCCATTTAAGTCACCTATCGCTGGGTTCATGTCTCGCTCCAAGACCTGCCCATACCCCATACCCAAGACTTTCCAATCAATTTGACCCAAAAAATTTCTTAGGCTATTAAAATCAGCTTTTCGAAAATCTGGCACTTTAACAGAATTTTCTCCTACAGGTCTATTCCATTCTATGCTAAATCTGATTTCTTTGTGATCACTGTTCCCTAGCTCACTCCCTATTTCGATGTCATTAATTTGTGTTTCCCTGTTAGTTAACACTAAATCTAAAATATTATTTTCCCGTGTTGGTTCCTTAATGTGTTGCGTAAGAAAGCAATCGTCAATTAATTCTAGAAAATCTTCTGCTTCACTATTCCCTGTTTTGTTCAACCAGTTTATTCCGCTAAAATTAAAGTCACCCATGACATAAATACTGTTAGATCTAGATATTTCATCGCATAGATGCTTTGCTTCCATTCTGTCTAAATTTGGTGGCCTATATATAACTCCTATTATAATATTATTAGCTTTTTCGTTTAATTCTATCCAAATAGTTTCTGTGTGTGGCTCAGTTTTGATTCCCTCTTTGAGACTACAATTCAAATTGTCCCTAACATATATGGCTACTCCACCTCCTCGTCTAATATATCTATTGTGTGAAATAGTTTAAATCCATTTATTTGATATTTAGCTAATAGTTCTCTATTTTCTACATTCATCCACGTTTCGGTAAGTGCAATAATATCTATATTTTTCTGTGCATACAAGAGCATTTAATTCGTTTATTTTATTTATTTTTTTTTGAGATATATACAAGAGTTGTTACATTCTTGTACAGCCACTAGTATGCGTAGTACGTAATTTCTTAGACTTCTACTGTTAGTGTAATATACCCTAACTGAATTGTTATTTTGAGGCCCTTCTCTTTCCCTGATCATTTTGCCAATTCCTTTCTCCCACAAACACATACTTTTATTACCTCTTTCCTCCAAATCAATTCCCATACCTCTATCTACTAACAGTTTAAACCCAAACAAACACCTCTAACCACTTCTTCCAACGAGTTCGCAACAGCAACAACCCCAGCTCTCGATAGATGCACCCCATCACGAGCATACATTTCATTTCTTCCATAGAAGTGTTCCCAGTTGTCTATGAAAGATATTGCATTTGATTTGTAATATCTTTCCAGCCGGCAATTGACACCAATTGCCCTCGACATCCATTCATTTCCCCCTCCTTTTCTTGGAAGAATGCCACATATGATCGAGATTCCTCCCTTGCTCCTAACTAATTCAATGGCTGTCCTGAATCTCTGTATTAGTTACTCACTCCTAACTCGCCCAACATCATTACCCCCTGCACTAATACAAATAATGGGTTTGTTTCCATTTCCCGTCATAATATCATTCATGTTTCTAACAATATCACCAATTCAAGCTCCCGGATAGCAAACCCTTAATCTGTTCCCCCTATCTCTGGCACAAAACGTTCTGTCTAAATACCTCACCTGGGAATCTCCCACAACCAAAATTCGCTTCGATTCTCCCTTTTCCTTTCAAGCAGTTTGAGGGACCTGCGCTTCAATGCTCCTCGTTGCTTTGCCTCCTTTGAACAACAGGTTCACCACAGCACTTGTCCTCTAATACGTCAAATGCGTTAAAAGTCCTTAGGTGTAGGCTATTAGTTGTCGGTTTTGCCAAGGTCTTCTTAAGACCCCTGTCTTTCACAACTTGCCAAGACGAGGTCTCCTTATTACTGGTCCCGTCAGTCCTTAATGAGGTCCCGTCAACACTGGCCTCCTCCTTCGTTTCCTCCCGAAGTCTCAGCCGTCGTACCTCCTCCCGCAGGGAATCCATCTCTGCTCTCAGAGCTCCAACCAGACTCACCAAATCCTTCACTAATCCTTCCATTATTGCAATAATAATGTTACTAGAATCTGAGCTCCAGCTAACACAACCTCTCACTGTGACTGCACCTGACTGACGCGTAGAGAGAACCATAGAATGGAAACAAATTTACCAGGATTAGAAAACAGGATGAAACAAAGGATAGCCTCCATAATAGGAAAACTTACTGGAACAACCGCCAGGCTGTCAATCAAAGACAGCATACAGAGATCCTTTCAGAAAAACCTACAGTATAGAACAAGCTCATGGATGGATAATGTGGTCAAGATTTTAGAGAAAATGGACATGAAATGGACCATTAAAAATAAAGGAGAAGATAGACCATATCAACACTTTCGACCGCCTCCTCCATGGGAAGAATCGAATCTAAAGATAATCATTGAAAGATTATCTTTAGATTCTTTCTAAAGCCGTCTTAGTCGTCTTTCTAAAGCCGTCTTAGCCGTCGTACCTCCTCCCCCGGGAGGAGGTACGACGGCTAAGACATCGGGAGGAAACGAAGGAGGAGGCCAGTGTTGACGGGACCTCATTAAGAAGGACTGACGAGACCAGTATTAAGAAGACCTCGTCTTGACAAGTTGTGAAAGACAGGGGTCTTAAGAAGACCTTGGCAAAACCGACAAGTAATAGCCTACACCTAAGTTCTTTTAATGCATTTGACGTATTAGAGGACGAGTGCTGTGTTGAACCTGGTGTTCAACGAGGTGGCAAAGACAAAGTAACGAGGAGCATTGAAGCTCAGGTCTCTCAAACTGCTCGAAAGGAAAAGGGAGAATCGAAGCGAATTTTGGTTGTGGGAGATTCCCAGGTGAGATATTTAGACAGAACGTTTTGTGCCAGAGATAGGGGGAACAGATTAAAGGTTTGCTATCCGGGAGCTGGAATTGGTGATATTGTTGGAAACATGAATGATATTATGACAGGAAATGGAAACAAACCCATTATTTGTATTAGTGCAGGGGGTAATGATGTTGGACGAGTTAGGAGTGAGGAACTAATACAGAGATTCAGGACAGCCATTGAATTAGTTAGGAGCAAGGGAGGAATCCCGATCATATGTGGCATTCTTCCAAGAAAGGGAGTAGGAAATGAATGGATATCGAGGGCACTTGGTGTCAATAGCCGGCTGGAAAGAAATTGCAAATCAAATGCAATATCTTTCATAGACAACTGGGAACACTTCTATGTTAGAAATGAAATGTATGCTCGTGATGGGGTGCATCTATCGAGAGCTAGGGTTGTTGCTGTTGCGAACTCGTTGGAAGACGTGGTTAGAGGTGTTTGTTTGGGTTTAAACTGTTAGCTCATAGAGGTATGGGAATTGATTTGGAGGAAGGAGATAATAAAAGTACGTGTTTGTAGGAGAAAGGAATTGGCAAAATGATCAGGGAAAGAGAAGGGCCTCAAAATAACAATTCACTTAGGGTATATTACACTAACAGTAGAAGTCTAAGAAATAAAATTAACGAATTAAATGCTCTTGTCTGCACAGAAAAAATAGATATTATTGCACTTACCGAAACGTGGATGAATGTAGAAAATAGAGAACTATTAGCTGAATATCAAATAAATGGATTGAAACTATTTCACACAGATAGATATATTAGACGAGGAGGGGGAGTAGCCACATATGTTAGGGACAATTTGAAATGTAGTCTCGAAGAGGGAATCAAAACTGAGCCACACACAAACTATTTGGATAGAATTATACGAAAAAGCAAATAATATTATAATAGGAGTTATGTATAGGCCACCAAATTTAGACAGAATGGAAGCAAAGCATCTATGGGATGAAATATCTAGGGCATCTAGATCTAACAGTATTTACCTCATGGGTGACTTTAATTTTAGTGAAATAAACTGGTTGAACAAAACAGGGAATAGTGAAGAAGAAGATTTTCTAGAATTAATTGACGATTGCTTTCTTACGCAACACATTAATAACCCAACACGGGAAAATAATATTTTAGATTTAGTGTTAACTAACAGGGAAACACAAATTAATGACATCGAAATAGGGAGTGAGCTAGGGAACAGTGATAAGAACATAAGAACATTAGAACAAAGGTAACTGCAGAAGGCCTATTGGCCCATACGAGGCAGCTCCTATTCTATAACCACCCAATCCCACTCATATACTTGTCCAACCCGCGCTTGAAACAATCGAGGGACACCACCTCCACCACGTTACGCGGCAATTGCTTCTACAAATCAACAACCCTGTTACTGAACCAGTATTTACCCAAGTCTTTCCTAAATCTAAACTTATCCAATTTATACCCATTGTTTCGTGTTCTGTCTTGTGTTGATATTTTTAATACCCTATTAATATCCCCCCTGTTATGTCCATTCATCCACTTGTAAACCTCTATCATGACACCCCTAACCCTTTGCCTTTCCAGTGAATGAAACTTAAGCTTTGTTAATCTTTCTTCATATGAAAGATTTCTAATTTGGGGAATTAACTTAGTCATCCTACGTTGGACACGTTCAAGTGAATTTATATCCATTTTATAATACAGCGACTAAAACTGAACTGCATAATCTAAATGGGGCCTAACCAGAGCAAGATATAGCTTAAGAACCACACCAGGTGTCTTGTTACTAACGCTTCGATTAATAAATCCCAGTGTCCTATTCGCCTTATTACGAACATTCATGCATTGATCCTTTTGTTTCAAATTCTTACTAATCATAACTCCCAGATCCCTTTCGCAATCCAACTTCGCAATCTCAACACCATCTAGCTCGTATCTTGTAACTCTATCATCATTTCCTAGCATCAGAACATTACATTTATCAGCATTAAACTGCATTTGCCAATCATTTGACCACTTCAAAACCCCATCCAGATCAACCCGATGTGACAGTGAGTCCTCCTCCGAACCAACCTCCCCACCGACCCCCGCACCATCGGCAAACTTGCAAATGCTGCCACTCAAACCCGAATCTAAATCACTTATATATATCACAAACAACAGATCACAAAGAAATCAGATTTAGCATAGAATGGAATAGACCTGTAGGAGAAAATTCTGTTAAAGTGCCAGATTTTCGAAAAGCTGATTTTAATAGCCTTAGAATTTTTTTGGGTCAAATTGATTGGAAAGTCTTGGGTATGGGGTGGGGGCCGGTCTTGGAGCGAGACATGAACCCAGCGATAGGTGACGTAAATGGGGATTTCGATATAGATTCAATATATAACTTATTTAAGAATATTCTAAACAAAGCACAGGAACGTAGTATACCATACAAATTGAATAGATCGAATACTAATGACTCAAAGTGGATAACAAAGAATTTGAAGACCTTATAGGTAAAAAGAGAGCTTGGTACAAAAGGATTAAAAATGGGGAGGTCACTTTAGAACAGGAATTCGTACAACTGGCTAGAAATGTTAAAAAAGAGATAAGGAAAGCAAAAAGAAACTATGAAGTTCGCATAGCAGGGCAAGCAAAGACAAATCCTAAAGGTTTTTTTTCAGTTATATCGTACAAAAACTAGGGAAAGGATAGGTCCATTAAAAACTGAGACAGGTCAAATAACAGATAGTGATGAGGAGATGAGTAGTATTTTTAATAAATATTTTGTATCTGTATTTACTAAAGAGGAACTTAACAATATGCCTTCAGCCGAACAAGTCTATGTGGGTGGGAACGAGGACAGGTTGACGAGTTTAACAGTTACCAGGGAGGATGTTCTTAAACAAATAGTAAAACTCAAACCAAACAAATCCCCAGGGCCGGATGAAGTGTTTGCCAGGGTGCTTAAAGAATGCAAAGAGGAGCTTTGTGACCCACTGTCAACCATATTTAATAGATCAATAGAGTCAGGCAGAGTGCCAGAGTTTTGGAAAGTTGAACATAAGAACATAAGAACATAAGAACAAAGGTAACTGCAGAAGGCCTGTTGGCCCATACGAGGCAGCTCCTATTTATAACCACCCAATCCCACTCATATACTTGTCCAACCCGCGCTTGAAACAATCGAGGGACCCCACCTCCACAATGTTACGCGGCAATTGGTTCCACAAATCAACAACCCTGTTACTGAACCAGTATTTACCCAAGTCTTTCCTAAATCTAAACTTATCCAATTTATACCCATTGTTTCGTGTTCTGTCCTGTGTTGATACTTTTAATACCCTATTAATATCCCCCCGGTTATGTCCATTCATCCACTTGTAAACCTCTATCATGTCACCCCTAACTCTTCGCCTTTCCAGTGAATGCAACTTAAGCTTTGTTAATCTTTCTTCATATGAAAGATTTCTAATTTGGGGAATTAACTTAGTCATCCTACGCTGGACACGTTCAAGTGAATTTATATCCATTCTATAATATGGCGACCAAAACTGAACTGCATAATCTAAATGGGGCCTAACTAGAGCAAGATATAGCTTGAGAACCACACCAGGTGTCTTGTTACTAACGCTGCGATTAATAAATCCAAGTGTCCGATTTGCCTTATTACGAACATTTATGCATTGATCCTTTTGTTTTAAATTCTTACTAATCATAACTCCCAGATCCCTTTCGCAATCCGACTTCGCAATCACAACACCATCTAGCTCGTATCTTGTAACTCTATCATCATTACCTAACCTCAGAACTTTACATTTATCAGCATTAAACTGCATCTGCCAATCCTTTGACCATTTCAATACCCTATCTAGATCAACTTGAAGTGATAGTGAGTCCTCCTCCGAATTAATTTCCCTACCGATTTTCGTATCATCGGCAAATTTGCAAATGTTGCTACTCAAACCTGAATCTAAATCATTTATATATATTATAAACAACAGAGGTCCCAGGACAGAGCCTTGAGGCACTCCACTTACAACATTTTCCCACTCTGACTTGATTCCATTTATACTAACTCTCTGTTTCCTTTGGTATAGCCATGCCCTAATCCAGCTTAATATAGCACCCCCAATACCATGAGACTCTATCTTTTTAATCAGTCTTTCATGTGGCACTGTATCAAAAGCTTTGCTAAAGTCAAGGTATACAACATCGCAATCCTTACCACTATCAACTGCCTCAACAATGCTAGAATAAAAAGATAACAAATTTGTTAAACATGAACGGCCATTTATAAAACCATGTTGCGACTCAATTATTAATTTATGTTTTTCAAGATGAAGACGAATTTTATTTGCTATTATAGATTCGAGTAACTTTCCCACAATAGACGTTAGGCTAATTGGTCGATAGTTAGACGCAAGTGATCTATCTCCTTTTTTAAAAACTGGTATCACATTAGCAACTTTCCAAAACTCTGGCACTCTGCCTGACTCTATTGATTTATTAAATATGGTTGACAGTGGGTCACAAAGCTCCTCTTTGCATTCTTTAAGCACCCTAGCAAACACTTCATCCGGCCCTGGGGATTTGTTTGGTTTGAGTTTTACTATTTGTTTAAGAACATCCTCCCTGGTAACTGCTAAACTCGTCAACCTGTCCTCGTCCCCACCCACATAGACTTGTTCGGCTGAAGGCATATTGTTAAGTTCCTCTTTAGTAAATACAGATACAAAATATTTATTAAAAATACTACTCATCTCTTCATCACTATCTGTTATTTGACCTGTCTCAGTTTTTAATGGACCTATCCTTTCCCTAGTCTTAGTACGATATAACTGAAAAAACCCTTTAGGATTTGTCTTTGCTTGCCCTGCTATGCGAACTTCATAGTTTCTTTTTGCTTTCCTTATCTCTTTTTTAACATTTCTAACCAGTTGTACGAATTCCTGTTCTAAAGTGATCTCCCCATTTTTAATCCTTTTGTACCAAGCTCTCTTTTTACCTATAAGGTTCTTCAAATTCTTTGTTATCCACTTTGGGTCATTAGTATACGATCTATTCAATTTGTATGGTATACTACGTTCCTGTGCTTTGTTTAGAATATTCTTAAATAAGTTATATATTGAATCCACATCGAAATCCCCATTTAAGTCACCTATCGCTGGGTTCATGTCTCGCTCCAAGACCGGCCCACACCCCATACCCAAGCCTTTCCAATCAATTTGACCCAAAAAATTTCTTAGGCTATTAAAATCAGCTTTTCGAAAATCTGGCACTTTAACAGAATTTTCTCCTACTGGTCTATTCCATTCTATGCTAAATCTGATTTCTTTGTGATCACTGCTCCCTAGCTCACTCCCTATTTCGATGTCATTAATTTGCGTTTCCCTGTTAGTTAACACTAAATCTAAAATATTATTTTCCCGTGTTGGTTCCTTAATGTGTTGCGTAAGAAAGCAATCGTCAATTAATTCTAGAAAATCTTCTGCTTCACTATTCCCTGTTTTGTTCAACCAGTTTATTCCGCTAAAATTAAAGTCACCCATGACATAAATACTGTTAGATCTAGATGCTCTAGATATTTCATCCCATAGATGCTTTGCTTCCATTCTGTCTAAATTTGGTGGCCTATATATTACTCCTATTATAATATTATTAGCTTTTTCGTTTAATTCAATCCAAATAGTTTCTGTGTGTGGCTCTGTTTTGATTCCCTCTTTGAGACTACATTTCAAATTATCCCTAACATATATGGCTACTCCACCTCCTCGTCTAATATATCTATCTGTGTGAAATAGTTTAAATCCATATATTTGATATTCAGCTAATAGTTCTCTATTTTCTACATTCATCCACGTTTCGGTAAGTGCAATAATATCTATTTTTTCTGTGCAGACAAGAGCATTTAATTCGTTAATTTTATTTCTTAGACTTCTACTGTTAGTGTACTAATGTGATACCAGTTTTTAAGAAAGGAGATAGATCACTTGCGTCTAACTATCGACCAATTAGCCTAACATCTATTGTGGGAAAGTTACTCGAATCTATAATAGCAAATAAAATTCGTCTTCATCTTGAAAAACATAAATTAATAATTGAGTCGCAACATGGTTTTATAAATGGCCGTTCATGTTTAACAAATTTGTTATCTTTTTATTCTAGCATTGTTGAGGCAGTTGATAGTGGTAAGGTTTGCGATGTTGTGTACCTTGACTTTAGCAAAGCTTTTGATACAGTGCCACATGAAAGACTGATTAAAAAGTTAGAGTCTCATGGTATTAGGGGTGCTATATTAAGCTGGATTAGGGCATGGCTATACCAAAGGAAACAGAGAGTTAGTATAAATGTAGTCAAGTCAGAGTGGGAAAATGTTGTAAGTGGGGTGCCTCAGGGCTCTGTCCTGGGTCCTCTGTTGTTTATAATATATATAAATGATTTAGATTCAGGTTTGAGTAGCAACATTTGCAAATTTGATGATGATACGAAAATCGGTAAAGAAATTAATTCGGAGGAGGACTCACTATCACTTCAAGTTGATCTAGATAGGGTTTTGAAATGGTCGAAGGATTGGCAGATGCAGTTTAATGCTGATAAATGTAAAGTTCTGAGGTTAGGTAATGATGATAGGGTTACAAGATACGAGCTTGATGGTGTTGAGGTTGCGAAGTCGAATTGCGAAAGGGATCTGGGAGTTATGATTAGTAAGAATTTAAAACAAAAGGATCAATGCATAAATGTTCGTAATAAGGCAAATCGGACACTTGGATTTATTAATCGCAGCGTTAGTAACAAGACACCTGGTGTGGTTCTCAAGCTATATCTTGCTCTAGTTAGGCCCCATTTAGATTATGCAGTTCAGTTTTGGTCGCCATATTATAGAATGGATATAAATTCACTTGAACGTGTCCAGCGTAGGATGACTAAGTTAATTTCCCAAATTAGAAATCTTTCATATGAAGAAAGAATAACAATGCTTAAGTTGCATTCGCTGGAAAGGCGAAGAGTTAGGGGTGACATGATAGAGGTTTACAAGTGAGTGAATGGACATAACAAAGGGGATATTAATAGGGTATTAAAAGTATCAACACAAGACAGAACACGAAACAATGGGTATAAATTGGATAAGTTTAGATGTAGGAAAGACTTGGGTAAATACTGGTTCAGTAACAGGGTTGTTGATTTGTGGAACCAATTGCCGCGTAACATTGTGGAAGTGGGATCCCTCGATTGTTTCAAGCGCGGGTTGGACATGTATATGAGTGGGAATGGGGGGTTATAAATAGGAGCTGCCTCGTATGGGCCAACAGGCCTTCTGCAGTTGTCTTTGTTCTTATGTTCTTATTACCAGTTACAAAATCAGCATGTGACCCAAGGAAACTCAAGGAAGTAATAGAGCAACAAATGGAAACTATCTCTAGACCCACAACGACTCACATCTTCACAGACGGATCAGTTGATCAAGAAAAAGGTTCTGCTGGGGCAGCAGTTTACACAACCATCCATGAAGCTTACTGGAGTATGAATAGTGGGTGCTCAACAAGAATTATATGCAAACAGAATTATATGCCCTGAAGGGGGCAATAAACTATACAATTGAGAATAATTTACATGATGTCATCATTCATACAGACTCTAAATCTTCGCTCCAGGCATTGTTATCCAGTCAGCACAGAGATAATATACAACTCCTCACAGAAATTCAACATATAGGAAAAGATGCCCATAATCGAGGGCTGTCAATCACCCTAAATTGGATACCAAGTCACATTGGTATAGATGGTAATGAAAAGACAGACTTACTAGCAAAAACTGCCACTGCTCTACCTGTTGTACAGGTTCAAATACCTCCAATTTTCTCACAGATAAAGGAGCAAATCAAGAAGAAAATATTCTCAACTATCAAAAGTCGCCACGGAGCCAAAGTAGCGGAAGGAACATAAGAACATAAGAACAAAGGCAACTGCAGAAGGCCTGTTGGCCCATACGAGGCAGCTCCTATTTATAATCACCCAATCCCACTCATATACATGTCCAACCCATGCTTGAAACAATCGAGGGACCCCACCTCCACAATGTTACGCGGCAATTGGTTCCACAAATCAACAACCCTGTTACTGAACCAGTATTTACCCAAGTCTTTCCTAAATCTAAACTTATCCAATTTATACCCATTGTTTCGTCATCTGTCTTGTATTGATACTTTTAATACCCTATTAATATTCCCTTTGTTATGTCCATTCACCCACTTGTAAACCTCTATCATGTCACCCCTAACTCTTCGCCTTTCCAGTGAATGCAACTTAAGCTTTGTTAATCTTTCTTCATATGAAAGATTACTAATTTGAGCAATTAACTTAGTCATCCTACGCTGGACACGTTCAAGTGAATTTATATCCATTCTATAATATGGCGACCAAAACTGAACTGCATAATCTAAATGGGGCCTAACTACAGCAAGATATAGCTTGAGAACCACACCAGGTGTCTTGTTACTAACGCTGCGATTAATAAATCTCAGTGACCGATTTGCCTTATTACGAACATTTATGCATTGATCTTTTTGTTTTAAATTCTTACTAATCATAACTCCCAGATCCCTTTCGCAATTCGACTTCGCAATCTCAACACCATCTAGCTCGTATCTTGTAACCCTATCATCATTACCTAACCTCAGAACTTTACATTTATCAGCATTAAACTGCATCTGCCAATCCTTCGACCATTTCAAAACCCTATCTAGATCAACTTGAAGTGATAGTGAGTCCTCCTCCGAATTAATTTCTTTACCGATTTTCGTATCATCATCAAATTTGCAAATGTTGCTACTCAAACCTGAATCTAAATCATTTATATATATTATAAACAACAGAGGACCCAGGACAGAGCCCTGAGGCACCCCACTTACAACATTTTCCCACTCTGACTTGACTACATTTATACTAACTCTCTGTTTCCTTTGGTATAGCCATGCCCTAATCCAGCTTAATATAGCACCCCTAATACCATGAGACTCTAACTTTTTAATCAGTCTTTCATGTGGCACTGTATCAAAAGCTTTGCTAAAGTCAAGGTACACAACATCGCAAACCTTACCACTATCAACTGCCTCAACAATGCTAGAATAAAAAGATAACAAATTTGTTAAACATGAACGGCCATTTATAAAACCATGTTGCGACTCAATTATTAATTTATGTTTTTCAAGATGAAGACGAATTTTATTTGCTATTATAGGTTCGAGTAACTTTCCCACAATATACGTTAGGCTAATTGGTCGATAGTTAGACGCAAGTGATCTGTCTCCTTTCTTAAAAACTGGTATCACATTAGCAACTTTCCAAAAATCTGGCACTCTGCCTGACTCTATTGATCTATTAAATATGGTTGACAGTGGGTCACAAAGCTCCTCTTTGCATTCTTTAAGCACCCTGGCAAACACTTCATCCGGCCCTGGGGATTTGTTTGGTTTGAGTTTTACTATTTGTTTAAGAACATCCTCCCTGGTAACTGTTAAACTCGTCAACCTGTCCTCGTTCCCACCCACATAGACTTGTTCGGCTGAAGGCATATTGTTAAGTTCCTCTTTAGTAAATACAGATACAAAATATTTATTAAAAATACTACTCATCTCCTCATCACTATCTGTTATTTGACCTGTCTCAGTTTTTAATGGACCTATCCTTTCCCTAGTTTTTGTACGATATAACTGAAAAAAACCTTTAGGATTTGTCTTTGCTTGCCCTGCTATGCGAACTTCATAGTTTCTTTTTGCTTTCCTTATCTCTTTTTTAACATTTCTAGCCAGTTGTACGAATTCCTGTTCTAAAGTGACCTCCCCATTTTAATCCTTTTGTACCAAGCTCTCTTTTTACCTATAAGAACATAAGAACATAAGAACAAAGGTAACTGCAGAAGGCCTATTGGCCCATACGAGGCAGCTCCTATTCTATAACCACCCAATCCCACTCATATACTTGTCCAACCCGTGCTTGAAACAATCGAGGGACCCCACCTCCACAATGTTACGCGGTAATTGGTTCCACAAATCAACAACCCTGTTACTGAACCAGTATTTACCCAAGTCTTTCCTAAATCTAAACTTATCCAATTTATATCCATTGTTTCGTGTTCTGTCCTGTGTTGATACTTTTAATACCCTATTAATATCCCCCCGGTTATGTCCATTCATCCACTTGTAAACCTCTATCATGTCAGCCCTAACTCTTCGCCTTTCCAGTGAATGCAACTTAAGCTTTGTTAATCTTTCTTCATATGAAAGATTTCTAATTTGGGGAATTAACTTAGTCATCCTACGCTGGACACGTTCAAGTGAATTTATATCCATTCTATAATATGGCGACCAAAACTGAACTGCATAATCTAAATGGGGCCTAACTAGAGCAAGATATAGCTTGAGAACCACACCAGGTGTCTTGTTACTAACGCTGCGATTAATAAATCCAAGTGTCCGATTTGCCTTATTACGAACATTTATGCATTGATCCTTTTGTTTTAAATTCTTACTAATCATAACTCCCAGATCCCTTTCGCAATCCGACTTCGCAATCACAACACCATCTAGCTCGTATCTTGTAACTCTATCATCATTACCTAACCTCAGAACTTTACATTTATCAGCATTAAACTGCATCTGCCAATCCTTTGACCATTTCAAAACCCTATCTAGATCAACTTGAAGTGATAGTGAGTCCTCCTCCGAATTAATTTCCCTACCGATTTTCGTATCATCGGCAAATTTGCAAATGTTGCTACTCAAACCTGAATCTAAATCATTTATATATATTATAAACAACAGAGGTCCCAGGACAGAGCCTTGAGGCACTCCACTTACAACATTTTCCCACTCTGACTTGATTCCATTTATACTAACTCTCTGTTTCCTTTGGTATAGCCATGCCCTAATCCAGCTTAATATAGCACCCCCAATACCATGAGACTCTATTTTTTTAATCAGTCTTTCATGTGGCACTGTATCAAAAGCTTTGCTAAAGTCAAGGTATACAACATCGCAATCCTTACCACTATCAACTGCCTCAACAATGCTAGAATAAAAAGATAACAAATTTGTTAAACATGAACGGCCATTTATAAAACCATGTTGCGACTCAATTATTAATTTATGTTTTTCAAGATGAAGACGAATTTTATTTGCTATTATAGATTCGAGTAACTTTCCCACAATAGACGTTAGGCTAATTGGTCGATAGTTAGACTCAAGTGATCTATCTCCTTTCTTAAAAACTGGTATCACATTAGCAACTTTCCAAAACTCTGGCACTCTGCCTGACTCTATTGATTTATTAAATATGGTTGACAGTGGGTCACAAAGCTCCTCTTTGCATTCTTTAAGCACCCTAGCAAACACTTCATCCGGCCCTGGGGATTTGTTTGGTTTGAGTTTTACTATTTGTTTAAGAACATCCTCCCTGGTAACTGCTAAACTCGTCAACCTGTCCTCGTCCCCACCCACATAGACTTGTTCGGCTGAAGGCATATTGTTAAGTTCCTCTTTAGTAAATACAGATACAAAATATTTATTAAAAATACTACTCATCTCATCATCACTATCTGTTATTTGACCTGTCTCAGTTTTTAATGGACCTATCCTTTCCCTAGTCTTAGTACGATATAACTGAAAAAACCCTTTAGGATTTGTCTTTGCTTGCCCTGCTATGCGAACTTCATAGTTTCTTTTTGCTTTCCTTATCTCTTTTTTAACATTTCTAACCAGTTGTACGAATTCCTGTTCTAAAGTGACCTCCCCATTTTTAATCCTTTTGTACCAAGCTCTCTTTTTACCTATAAGGTTCTTCAAATTCTTTGTTATCCACTTTGGGTCATTAGTATACGATCTATTCAATTTGTATGGTATACTACGTTCCTGTGCTTTGTTTAGAATATTCTTAAATAAGTTATATATTGAATCCACATCGAAATCCCCATTTAAGTCACCTATCGCTGGGTTCATGTCTCGCTCCAAGACCGGCCCACACCCCATACCCAAGCCTTTCCAATCAATTTGACCCAAAAAATTTCTTAGGCTATTAAAATCAGCTTTCCGAAAATCTGGCACTTTAACAGAATTTTCTCCTACTGGTCTATTCCATTCTATGCTAAATCTGATTTCTTTGTGATCACTGCTCCCTAGCTCACTCCCTATTTCGATGTCATTAATTTGCGTTTCCCTGTTAGTTAACACTAAATCTAAAATATTATTTTCCCGTGTTGGTTCCTTAATGTGTTGCGTAAGAAAGCAATCGTCAATTAATTCTAGAAAATCTTCTGCTTCACTATTCCCTGTTTTGTTCAACCAGTTTATTCCGCTAAAATTAAAGTCACCCATGACATAAATACTGTTAGATCTAGATGCTCTAGATATTTCATCCCATAGATGCTTTGCTTCCATTCTGTCTAAATTTGGTGGCCTATATATTACTCCTATTATAATATTATTAGCTTTTTCGTTTAATTCAATCCAAATAGTTTCTGTGTGTGGCTCTGTTTTGATTCCCTCTTTGAGACTACATTTCAAATTGTCCCTAACATATATGGCTACTCCACCTCCTCGTCTAATATATCTATCTGTGTGAAATAGTTTAAATCCATATATTTGATATTCAGCTAATAGTTCTCTATTTTCTACATTCATCCACGTTTTGGTAAGTGCAATAATATCTATTTTTTCTGTGCAGACAAGAGCATTTAATTCGTTAATTTTATTTCTTAGACTTCTACTGTTAGTGTAATATACCCTAAGTGAATTGTTATTTTGCGGACCTTCTCTTTCCCTGATCGTTTTGCCAATTCCTTTCTCCCACAAACACATACTTTTATTACCTCCTTCCTCCAAATCAATTCCCATACCTCTATCTACTAACAGTTTAAACCCAAACAAACACCTCTAACCACTTCTTCTAGCGAGTTCGCAACAGCAACAACCCCAGCTCTCGATAGATGCACCCCATCACGAGCATACATTTCATTTCTTCCATAGAAGTGTTCCCAGTTGTCTATGAAAGATATTGCATTTGATTTGCAATATCTTTCCAGCCGGCAATTGACACCAAGTGCCCTCGATATCCATTCATTTCCCACTCCCTTTCTTGGAAGAATGCCACATATGATCGGGATTCCTCCCTTGCTCCTAACTAACTCTATGGCTGTTTTATACCTCTGAATCAGTTCCTCACTCCTGACTCGACCAACATCATTTCCTCCCACGCTAATGCAAATAATGGGATTGTTCCCATTACCAGCCATAATATCATTCATGTTGTTTATAATATCACCAATGCCAGCTCCGGGATAGCAAACCCTTAACCTGTTCCCCCTATCTCTAGCACAAAACGTTCTATCCAAATACCTTATCTGGGAATCTCCCACAACTAATGTTTGCTTAGGTACTTCCTTTACTTTCTGAGGGGCCTGCGCTTCCTTTCTCTTCGTTGCTTTCCCATTTGCGCGATCCACAGTCTCTCCACAGCACTCGTCCTCCAAAACGTCAAATGAATTTGAAGTTGCTATGGCTTTTGAAGGCGGCTTTATCAAAGTCTTCTTAAGGCCCCTGTCTTTCGCAACTCTCCAAGACGAGGTCCCTTTACTGCTGGTCTCCTCCTTCGTTACTTCTCGTTGTTTTTTAAGCTGACGCACCTCCTCCCGCAGAGAGTCCAACTCTGTCCTCAGGGCTCCCACTAGAGTCACCAGGTCCTTCACTACAACTTCCATATTGCTATGATAATATAACAACACTCAGGAGCTCCGGTTAACACAACCTCTCACCCAAGCTATACCCTATAAGGTCTTCAAATTCTTTGTTATCCACTTTGAGTCATTAGTATTCGATCTATTCAATTTGTATGGTATACTACGTTCCTGTGCTTTGTTTAGAATATTCTTAAATAAGTTATATATTGAATCTATATCGAAATCCCCATTTACGTCACCTATCGCTGGGTTCATGTCTCGCTCCAAGACCGGCCCCCACCCCATACCCAAGACTTTCCAATCAATTTGACCCCAAAAATTTCTTAGGCTATTAAAATCAGCTTTTCGAAAATCTGGCACTTTAACAGAATTTTCTCCTACAGGTCTATTCCATTCTATGCTAAATCTGATTTCTTTGTGATCACTGTTCCCTAGCTCACTCCCTATTTCGATGTCATTAATTTGTGTTTCCCTGTTAGTTAACACTAAATCTAAAATATTATTTTCCCGCGTTGGTTCCTTAATGTGTTGCGTAAGAAAGCAATCGTCAATTAATTCTAGAAAATCTTCTGCTTCACTATTCCCTGTTTTGTTCAACCAGTTTATTCCACTAAAATTAAAGTCACCCATGACGTAAATACTGTTAGATCTAGATGCCCTAGATATTTCATCCCATAGATGCTTTGCTTCCATTCTGTCTAAATTTGGTGGCCTATATATAACTCCTATTATAATATTATTTGCTTTTTCGTATAATTCTATCCAAATAGTTTCTGTGTGTGGCTCAGTTTTGATTCCCTCTTTGAGACTACATTTCAAATTGTCCCTAACATATATGGCTACTCCCCCTCCTCGTCTAATATATCTATCTGTGTGAAATAGTTTAAATCCATTTATTTTATATTCAGCTAATAGTTCTCTATTTTCTACATTCATCCACGTTTCGGTAAGTGCAATAATATCTATTTTTTCTGTGCAGACAAGAGCATTTAATTCGTTAATTTTATTTCTTAGACTTCTACTGTTAGTGTAATATACCCTAAGTGAATTGTTATTTTGAGGCCCTTCTCTTTCCCTGATCATTTTGTCAATTCCTTTCTCCCACAAACACATACTTTTATTATCTCCTTCCTCCAAATCAATTCCCATACCTCTATCAGCTAACAGTTTAAACCCAAACAAACACCTCTAACCACTTCTTCCAACGAGTTCGCAACAGCAACAACCCCAGCTCTCGATAGATGCACCCCATCAAGAGCATACATTCCATTTCTTCCATAGAAGTGTTCCCAGTTGTCTATGAAAGATATTGCATTTGATTTGCAATATCTTTCCAGCCGGCAATTGACACCAAGTGCCCTCGATATCCATTCATTTCCTACTCCCTTTCTTGGAAGAATGCCACATATGATCGGGATTCCTCCCTTGCTCCTAACTAATTCAATGGCTGTCCTGAATCTCTGTATTAGTTCCTCACTCCTAACTCGTCCAACATCATTACCCCCTGCACTAATACAAATAATGGGGTTGTTTCCATTTCCCGTCATAATATCATTCATGTTTCCAACAATATCACCAATTCCAGCTCCCGGATAGCAAACCCTTAATCTGTTCCCCCTATCTCTGGCACAAAACGTTCTGTCTAAATACCTCACCTGGGAATCTCCCACAACCAAAATTCACTTCGGTACCTCCTTAACTTTCTGAACAGCCTGAGGGGCCTGTGCTCTGCCGCTCCTCGCTGATTTCCGTTCCGAGTGAACTGCAGGCTCACCACAGCACTCGTCCTCCAACACGGTAAATGAATTTGCTGTCCTTAGGGCGTCTGTAGGCGGCTTTGTCAAGGTCTTCTTAAGACCCCTGTCCTTAATGACTCTCCACGATGAGGTCCCGTCAACACTGGTCTCCTCCTTCGTTTCCTCCCGAAGGTCTCAGCCGTCGTACCTCCTCCCGCAGGGAATCCATCTCTGCTCTCAGAGCTCCAACCAGACTCACCAAATCCTTCACTAATCCTTCCATTATTGCAATAATAATGTTACTACAATCGGAGCTCCAGCTAACACAACCTCTCACTGTGACTGACATAAGAACAAGGTAACTGCAGAAAGCCTGACGTGGCTTTCTGCAGTAACTGCAGAAAGTTTCAAACGTGGGTTAGAAATGTATATGAGTGGGATTGGGTGGTTATAAATAGGTGCTGTCTCGTATTGGCCAATAGGTCCTCTGCATTTACTTTTGTTCTTATGTAAGTAATTTTCTTCTTCATATACATAGTGAATTTTGTAGCAAAATATATGTAATGTGTTGCACTACAGTATAATTATTATTTTGAGTGCATTTTTCTTGTGAATAAAGTTACTATAAATGTTGAACATTTATTGTTTCTAAGGTAGGCTGGGGGAAATTGACACCATTAGTACTACATATTGTATCATAAAAAAAAATATTCTATTTTGTTACACCATGCGTGGGGTATGCTGTGTGATATGAGTGTTAAATAATGTTTGGATTCATAAGTGTGGCTCTTACTATCATTATCTTCAGCGTTGACGTCTGCTCCAGCGTCGATGAGGACCTTCACAGTGTTGTCGTGACCACCTGCGGCTGCCCAGTAAAGGGCTGTACTGCCTGTCAACAGATACCACAATTGTTATTATTCATTAACCATAACGATTCTAGAGGTTTCTGTAAAGTGTTGAAATAAACTGTCCCCGATGAACAACTTTTATATTATTGAAGGGAAATACCAACTTTAAATATTATGCAAATCGATTTTCCATTGTAAGTTTAATAGAGCATAACTGTGTTAAAAAAATCAGAATAGATCACCATTAAAGATATCTAACATCTTACCAGTCCTTATTTGATAATTTATTGCTTGTAACGAGAGAGCCAGTGGTAGTATTACTATGTAAATCAATTACCAACTTTATTTTAAAATGGTAGTATATTCATAATTTGAAAAGTTTACATAAAAAGTCCAGTACATTAGTTATATAACAACAAGTAGATATGGTCATTACCTGGATCGGGAACTTAACTGGTAACAACCTTTTCAAATCATTTCAATGGTGGCAATACTAAACAGATGCATAAAAATCTAAACACAAAATTAAATTTTTGACATAAACTGAGTGACAGTTATCTAAAAATTGTAAAGATTATATATTGTAAAGATAATATGTATTTTACAAAAATAAGGTGATGAGACAATGTGTCGTAGAACTATTATAGATTAATCATACCATGACATTGAATATATTAGCACACCCTCAGTATTTAACATCAACACATTCTAGGGCATTGCTGCCTCAAAATCACCCCAAAGACACAGCTCAAATAGCCTCGGTCTGACTAAAGTTGGACTAAAAATGCCTGCCAGTAATAAACCTCAGTGACATTATTTCTTTAATCATTCCATATATCCAGCAGGGGGTCTCCCAGAATGAAGGTATTCAGAACCCCACAAAATAGATGAATTTACTAGGGTGAGCCTGTAGCTCCAGTCTTATAAAATGACCATTATAAGTGTCCTATATCATAAAGGCTCGGCAATACAAGGTTGGTAATACTAGTCTGTAGAAAGAAAAAACATTGTTGTCATTATTTATCCTAAGTAACTATTATTGGAATCTAAAAGTTGCTATTTGATGAAACATGATGGAGGAAAGATAAACATTGTTGCCATCATCAGTTAACGAAGATAAAGTTTATCTTTGTTAAAGATACCCCTAAACCTAAACACCAACATTCGTAAATTTGCAATATTAGCTATTTGCACGAACAAAAAGATGTTATCTTTGCCAATTAATATTACTGTAATTTATGATATCCTACTTTACACTAGTTGACATCTAATCATACTGACTTGAGAGGAGAGCAATATTTTGTTACCATTGTCAGTTAGACAAGATGACCGCTGAGGATATCATTCACCAACCAAGTTGATATATGATCACACAAGCTTGAAGTAGGGAAAACAATGAGTTGACAATGTTAGGTAAACAATATTACTAACAAAGGTATTATGCATCCCACCAGTTGTTATCTGAACAAAATGGCTTGAGACTGAAGCGAACATGTGTTGACTACGTACTTGTTATATATGGGAGTCTTTACTATGGGGGATATAGTAAAATATGGATGCAGGGCAGTAGTTAGCATTAAGAGTTATCACATATGGGAGATCCAAAAGGCCCGGCCCCCAAGTGGAATATCCACAGAATAATAGTTGGCTACCCAATGTCAGTCTAGAGGTTGATCATAGATCTCCTACACAGGAAGAATGGATACTCCTTTACTAACTTACTTATTTATTAACCCCTTAACAACCCCCCATATACACTCACACCAATAACAATAATAATAATTACTTTACCACACTATCTTACGTTAAATGCTCTTTGAGAAACAAGAATAGTCTTACGTCTGGCAGGGAAGATACAAACAAATGCACCTCATGATGCGTTTCCAATACTATAAGGCAGTTTATTTAGCTCAATATTGACCTCTGGTTTCCACTGAGGAACCCAGGGTCGTAACAGTACTCATAACATCATTACATTGTTCTTGAATCTCACCATTGTTAGCTGACCATTATATATGAAGACAAAAACAGGAGGGTTTTACTATTCTTAGTAACATATGACGTAAATATTTTCTACACAACACCAGTCACTGTATTAAACTGCAACTAGACCATTAAGGTGTTGTTATTGTTGCATTTTCATTTAAATAGATAAATGAAACTCCAGAAGACCTATTGTCCTTTTATATTCATTCTAGCTGTACCTGGCCTCGCATTGCTGTGGCTCAGCAACGCATGTGTGTTGCTGAGCCATAGCAACCTTCCCCTGTCCCCCAATCCTCCCTAACATTTCCCACTTTCCCGTCCCTCGTCCTCCCCACCATCCCCGACTCCCCTGTCCCTTTGTCCTCCCCACCATTCTCCATTTCCCCCCTCCCTTCGTCTCCACCATCCCCAACTTAACTGTCCCCTCGTCCTCCCCCACCATCTCTCACTCCCATCCCCCCCGTCCTCCCCACCATTCCCCACTTCCTTGCCCAATGCATCCCAAATGATCTGTTCCCATCAGAAAATTGGGAACATCAAATTATCTGATGTTCCCATCACTGAAAAATAAGAAGAACAGATTGTGTGCAATCTAAATGCGCTTATTTTAAAACCACTACCAGATTGATCTGATAAAATTAAAATTTTTAACAAATATTTTAATGAGTGACTAGGTACTGCGTCGTTGGAACCTATTCAGTTGAAAAATGAGTGACAAGATAGTCAGTCAGTGGAACCTCAAAGTGTATTAATTAATTAATTATTAAACGAAATGAAAACTCGCCAATTTGAATGTAAAGTTGTGTCAAAATTTCAAAGTAATCAGTAAAGAGGTTTCGAAGGTTTCCATCACATGAACAACGCAGTTTTTCGGAAAAAATATGTTTTTTTTTTTTCCGTCACAGACGTAACATCTATATTGTATGTATATAAAAACCTGGCTGGATGCGAATGGAACGTTGTGTGAAAATTTTAAAGCACTCAATGAAGAACTTTCGGAGATTAGCGATTATGCATAAACACAAACATTGAAACGGAATTGTAACATATCTAGTATAGCATGTGTATTGCTCTTTTATGCAACAGATGGCACTGTTTTTTAAGAAAAAGCATAGTTTTACAAGTCACATGTGTGGCATCTAAACTTTTACCTACGAAATGAACGCTATGGTAAACAACACAGCTCAATTCCAACACAATGTCACACAAAATAATTTAATAAAAAATAAAATATATCGAAATCTATGGAAATAAAATTGATCAATGCAATCTGAAACATTGAAATGGAATTCGTGACATATTTGGTATAGCGTGCATGTTGCCATTATGTGCAACAGATTGTGCTATTTTTAAAAAACGCATGTTTTTATCTGTCACAGGGGTGTCATCTATATAGTAGGCATATAAAAAAACGCGCCTATTCGAATGCAACGTTGTGTCAAAATTTCAAAGCAATTAGTGAAAAACTTTCGGAGATTACAGCGTGTGTAGCCCTTACGCCCATCAGATGGTGCTGTTTTTTAAAAAAAAACATGTTTTTTCCTGTCACAGGTGAGGCATGTATATAGTAGATATAGAAAAAGATGCGCCTATTCGAATGCAACGTTGTGTCAAAATTTCAAAGTAATCGGCAAAGAGGTTTTGAAGATTTCTCTCACATGAAGAAGACGTAAAAAAACACAGTTTATCAGAAAAAGCATGTTTTTTTTTTACGGTTACAGACGTGACATCTATATAGTATGTATATAAAAACCTGGCCGGATGCGAATGGAACGTTGTGTGAAAATTTCAAAGCAATCGATTAAGAACTTTCGGAGATTAGCGATTTTGAACAAACAAACATTTCCATTTTTTTATATAGATATACTAGCTGTACCCGGCCACGCGTTCCTGTGGCTCAGCAACACTTGTGCATTGCTAAGCCATAGCTACCTTCTCCTGTTCTCCAGTCCTCCCCACCATCTTCCCCTCGTCCTCCCTTCCATTTCCCCCTCCCCTGTCCCCTCTTCCTCCCCAACATCCCCCCACTTTCCTGTCCCTTTGTCCTCCCCATCATTCTCCATTCCCCCGTCCCCTAGTCCCCCAACATCCCTAATTTCCACATCCCTCGTCCTCCCCATCATCACCCTCCTCCCCTGTCCCCTTGTCCTCCCAACCATATCCCACTCCCTCGTCCGATGGATTCCCAAATGATCTGATGTTCCCATCAGAAAATACGGAACATCAAATGATCTGATTCTCTATCACAGAAAAATAAGAATAACAGTTAAGAAATTTAAATAAAAAACAATGAAAAAAAAAATGAACAATACCCGCGAAATGAACGGCTGGTAAGCAACATAGCTCAATCCCAAGCCAATATCACACAAAATAATTCAGTCAAAATAAAAATAAATCGAAATCTATGAAAATTCTATTTATCAGTGCAATCGGAAACATTGAAATGGAATCATAACATATTTAGTATAATGTGTGTTGCTCTTACGTGTAACAGACCACTATCCGAGTGCCGGTGGTGGGGTGGTTCAAATAGCCTCGGCTATCACCTCATTATGTCCGGTCGTGATGGTCAAGTGGATTAAGGCGTCTTGTACATACCAGTTGCCTGGCTCCTGGGAGTATGGGTTCGAGTCACTTCTGGGGTGTGAGTTTTCAGTTGCATATTGTCCTGGGGACCATTCAGGCTTGTTCGCATTTGTGTTCCTCACGTGTGCCCCAAAGAATGAGGTGATTTGGTAAAATGCTATGCCCAAGATTACTATCCGAGTGCCGGCGGTGGGGTGGTTCAAATAGCCTCGGCTATCACCTCACTATGTCCGGTCATGATGGTCAAGTGGATTAAGGCGTCTTGTACATACCAGTTGCGTGGCTCCTGGGAGTATGGGTTCGAGTCACTTCTGGGGTGTGAGTTTTCAGTTGCATATTGTCCTGGGGACCATTCAGGCTTGTTCGCATATATATATATATATATGTCGTACCTAGTAGCCAGAACTCACTTTTCAGCCTACAATGCAAGGCCCGATTTGCCTAATAAGCCAAGTTTTCCTGAATTAATATAATTAATCTAATTTTTTTCTTATGAAATGATAAAGCTACCCATTTCATTATGTATGAGGTCAATTTTTTTTTATTGGAGTTAAAATTAACGTAGATAAATGACCGAACCTAACCAACCCTACCTAACCTAACCTATCTTTATAGGTTAGGTTAGGTTAGGTAGCCGAAAAAGTTAGGTTAGGTTAGGTTAGGTAGGTTAGGTAGTCGAAAAACAATTAATTCTTGAAAACTTGGCTTATTAGGCAAATCGGGCCTTGTAAAGTAGGCTGAGAAGTGCGTTCTGGCTATTAGGTACGACATATATATATATATATATGTCGTACCTAGTAGCCAGAACTCACTTCTGAGCCTACTATGCAAGGCCCGATTTGCCTAATAAGCCAAGATTTCATGAATTAATTGCTTTTCGACTACCTAACCTACCTAACCTAACCTAACCTAACTTTTTCGGCTACCTAACCAAACCTAACCTATAAAGATAGGTTAGGTTAGGTTAGGTAGGGTTGGTTAGGTTCGGTCATATATCTACGTTAATTTTAACTCCAATAAAAAAAAATTGACCTCTTACATAATGATATGGGTAGCTTTATCATTTCATAAGAAAAAAATTAGAGAAAATATATTAATTTATGAAAACTTGGCTTATTAGGCAAATCGGGCCTTGCATTGTAGGCTGAAAAGTGAGTTCTGGCTACTAGGTACGACATATATATATATATATATATATATATATATATATATATATATATATATATATATATATATATATATATATATATATATATATAATATATATATATATATATATATATATATATATATATATATATAATATATATATATATATATATATATATATATATATATATATATATATATATATATATATATATATATATATATATATGTCGTACCTAATAGCCAGAACGCACTTCTCTGCCTACAATGCAAGGCCTGATTTGCCTAATAAGCCAAGTTTTCATGAATTAATTGTTTTTTGACTACCTAACCTACCTAACCTAACCTAACCTAACTTTTTCGGCTACCTAACCTAACCTAACCTATAGAGATAGGTTAGGTTAGGTTAGGTAGGGTTGGTTAGGTTCGGTCATATATCTACGTTAATCTTAACTCCAATAAAAAAAAATTGACCTCATACGTAATGAAATGGGTAGCTTTATCATTTCATAAGGAAAAAATTAGAGAAAATATATTAATTCAGAAAAACTTGGCTTATTAGGCAAATCGGGCCTTGCATAGTAGGCTGAGAACTGCATTCTGGCTACTAGGTACGACATATATATATATATATATATATATATATATATATATATATCGTACCTAGTAGCCAGAACGCACTTCTCGGCCTACTATGGAAGGCCCAATTTGCCTAATAGACCGAGTGATTTTTTTTATTTTCAATAATTTGTTTCCAATTAGTTTATTTCAATAATTATTATTATATTAAATTAAGAACTTCAATTATTGACATAGTTGTGTTAGTTTAGGTTTGGTTAGGTTAGGTAGGGCTGGTTAGGTTCGGTCATATATATATATACGTTAGCTTTAACTCAAATTTAAACAAAGTAACCCGTATATATGGAAATGGATAGCTTTATCATTTCATAAGAAAAAAATTGAAAATATATAAATTCAGAAAAACTTGGCTTATAAGTAGGCCAGGGTGACAACACTCACCCTCTCACCAACACAGTAGGCCAGGGTGACAACACTCACCCTCTCACCAACACAGTAGGCCAGGGAGGCAACATTCACCTTCTCACCGACACAGTAGGCAAGAGAGGCAAAACTCTCCCTCTCACCAACACAGTAGACCAGGGAGGCAACACTCACCCTCTCACCAACACAGTTGTCCAGGGAGGCAACACTCACCCTCTCACCAACACAGTAGACCAGGGAGGCAACACTCACCCTCTCACCAACACAGTTGTCCAGGGAGGCAACACTCACCCTCTCACCAACACAGTAGGCCAGGGAGGCAACACTCACCCTCTCACCAACACAGTAGGCCAGGGAGGCAACACTCACCCTCTCACCAACACAGTAGGCCAGGGAGGCAACACTCATTCTCTGTCCCACATAGTAGGCCAGGGAGGCAACACTCTCCCTCTCACCAACACAGTAGGCCAGGAAGTCAACACCCTCCCTCTCACCAACACAGTAGGCCAGAGTGGCAACGCTCACCCTCTCACCAACACAGTAGGCCAGGGAGGCAGCACTCATTCTCTCACCAACACAGTAGGCCAGGGAGGCAACACTCATTCTCTCTCCAACACAGTAGGCCAGGGAGGCAACGCTCACCCTCTCACCAACACAGTAGGCCAGGGAGGCAGCACTCATTCTCTCACCAACACAGTAGGCCAGGGAGGCAACACTCTTCCTCTCACCAACAAATTAATCAAGGGATGCAACACTCACCCTCCCACCAACACAGTAGACCAGGGAGGCCACACTCACCCTCTCTCCAACACAGTATGCCAGGGTGGCAACACTCTCCCTCTCACGAACACAGTAGACAAGGGTGACAACACTCACCCTTTCACAACACAGTAGGCCAGCGAGGCAACACTCTCCCACTCACCAACACAGTAGGCCAGGGAGGCAGCACTCATTCCCTCACCAACACAGTAGGCCAGGGAGGCAACACTCACCCTCTAACCAACACAATAGTCCAGGGAGGTAACACTCTCCTTCTCACCAACACAGTAGGCCAAGGATTCAACACTCACCCTCTACCCAATAACATGGTGACAACACTCACCATCTCACCAACACAGTATAGGCCAGGGAGGCAACACTCTCCCTCTAACCAAAATAGTAGACAAGGGACGCAATACTCTCCCTCTCACCAACACAGTAGACAACTGAGTCAACACTCACCCTCTCACCAGCACAGTAGGCGAGGGAGGCAACACTCTTCTTCTCACCAACACAGTAGACCAGGGAGGCAACACTCTCCCTCTCACCAGCACAGTAGGCGAGGGAGGCAACACTCACCCTCTCACCAACACAGTAGGCCAGGGAGGCAACACTCTTCTTCTCACCAACACAGTAGATCAGGGAGGCAACACTCTCCCTCTCGCCAACACAGTAGGCCAGGGAGGCAACACTCTTCTTCTCACCAACACAGTAGACCAGGGAGGCAACACTCTCCCTCTCGCCAACACAGTAGGCCAGGGTGACAACACTCACCCACTCCCCAACACAGTAAGCCTGGGAGGCAACACTCACCCTCTCACCAGCACAGAAGGCGAGGGAGGCAACACTCTTCTTCTCACCAACACAGTAGATCAGGGAGGCAACACTCTCCCTCTCACCAACACAGTAGGCTGGGGTGACAACACTCACCCTCTCACCAACACAGTAGGCCAGGGAGGCAACACTCCCACTCTAACCAACACAGTTAGCCAGGGAGGCAACACTCTTCCTCTCACCAACACAGTAGGCCAGGGATACAACACTCACCCTCTCACCAACACAGTAGGCCAGGGAGGCAACACTCTCCCTCTTACCAACACAGAAATTCAGGGTGGCAACACTCACCCTCTCACCAACACAGTAGGCCAGGGAGGCAACGCTCTCTCTCTCGCCAACACAGTAGGCGAGAGAGGCAACACTCACCCTCTCCCCAACACAGTAGGCCAGGGAGGCAACACTCCCACTCTAACCAACACAGTTAGCCAGGGAGGCAACACTCACCCTCTCACCAACACAGTAGGCCAGGGAGCCAACACTCTCCCTCTCGCCAACACAGTAGGCGAGGGAGCCAACACTCACCCTCTCACCAACACAGTAGGCCATGGTGACAACACTCACTCTCTAATCAACACAGTAGGCCAAGGAGGCAACACTGACCCTCTCACCAACACAGAGGCCAGGAAGGCAACAATCACCCTCTCACCAACACAGTAGGCCAGGGAGGCAACACTCACCCTCTCACTAACACTGCAGACCAGGGAGGCAAAACTCACCCTCTCACCAACACAGTAGGCCAGGGAGACAACAATCACCCTCTCACCAACACAATAGGCCAGGGAGGCAACACTCACCCTCTCACTAACACTGTAGACCAGGGAGGCAAAACTCACCCTCCCACCAACACAGTAGGCCAGGGAAGCCACTCTCATCCTCTCACCAACACAGTTGGCCAGGGAGGCAACACTCTCCCTCTCACCAACACAGTACGCCAGGGAGGCAACACTCACCCTCTATCCAACACAATTTGTAAGGGGGGCAAAACAAACTCTTTCACCAACACAGTAGGCCAGGGAAGCCACTCTCATCCTCTCACCAACACAGTTGGCCAGGGAGGCAACGCTCACCCTCTCACCAACACAGAGGCCAGGGAGGCAACACTCACCCTCTCACCAATACAGTAAGCCAGGGAGGCAACACACACCCTCTCACCAACACAGTAGGCCAGGGAGGCAACGCTCACTCTCTCACCAACACAGTAGGCCAGGGTGACAACACTCACCCTCTCACCAACAAAGTAGGCGAGGGAGGCCACACTCACCCTCTCACCAACACAGTAGGCCAGGGAGGCAACACTCACCCTCTCACCAACACAGTAGGCCAGGGAGACAACACTCACCCTCTCACCAACACAGTAGGCCAGGGAGGCAACACTCACCCTCTCACTAACACCGTAGGCCAGGTTGCCAACACTGACCCTCTCAGCAACACAGAGGCCAGGGAGGCAACACTTATCCTCTCACCAACACAGTAGGCCAGGGAGGCAACACTCACCCTCTTACCAACACAGAGGCTAGGGAGGCAATACTCACCCTCTCACCAACACAGTAGGCCAGGGTGACAACACTCACCCTCTCACCAACACAGTAGGCCAGGGAGGCAACGCTCACCCTCTCACCAAAACAGAAGGCCAGGGAGGCAACGCTCACCCTCTCACCAACACAGTAGGCCAGGGAGGCAACACTCACCCTCTCACCAACACAGAGGCCAGGGGGGCAACACTCACCCTCTCACCAACACAGTAGGCCAGGGAGGCAACACTCACCCTCTCACCAACACAGTAGGCTAAGGAGGCAACACTCACCCTCTCACCAACACAGTAGGCCAGAGTGACAACACTCACCCACTCCCCAACACAGTAAGCCAGGGAGGCAACACACACCCTCTCACCAACACAGTATGCCAGGGAGGCAACGCTCACTCTCTCACCAACACAGTAGGCCAGGGTGACAACACTCACCCTCTCACCAACAAAGTAGGCGAGGGAGGCAACACTCACCCTCTCACCAACACAGTAGGCGAGGGAGGCAACACTCACCCTCTCACCAACACAGTAGGCCAGGGTGACAACACGCACCCTCTCACCAACACAGAAATCCAGCGTGACAACACTCACTCTCTCACCAACACAGTAGGCCAGGGTGACAACACTCACCCTCTCACCAACACATAGGCCAGGGAGGCAACACTCATACTCTCACCAACACAGTAGGTCATAGTGACAACACTCACCCTCTCACCAACACAGTAGGCCAGGGAGGAAACAATCACAAATACATACGCCAGGGTGACAACATTCACCCTTTCACCAACAAAATAGACCAAAAAGATAAAACTCACCCTCTAACCAACACAGTAGGCCAGGGAGGCCACACTCACCCTCTCCCCAACACAGTAGGCCAGGGAGGCAACGCTCTCTCTCTCAGCAACACTGTAGACCAGGGAGGCAAAACACTCCCTCTCACCTACACAGAAGGCCAGGGAGGCCACACTCACCCTCTCTCCAACACAGTAGGCCAGGGAGGCAACACTCTCCCTCTCACGAACACAGTAGACTAGGGAGGCAACACTCTCCCTCTCAATAACACAGTAGGCCAGGGTGACCACATTCACCCTTTCACAACACAGTAGGCCAGCGAGGCAACACTCTCCCTCTCACCAACACAATAGGCCAAAGAGTTAACACTCACCCTATACCCAATACAATAGGCCAGGGTAGAAACACTCATTCTCTCTCCAACACAGTAGGCCAGGGAGGCAACACTCACTCTCTCACCAACACAGTAGGCCAGGAAGGCAACACTCATTCTCTCACCAACACAGATGGTCAGGGAGGTAACACTCTCCCTCTCACCAACACAGTAGACTAGGGAGGCAACACTCTCCCTCTCACCAACAAAGTATTCAAGGGATGCAAAACTACCCCTCTCACCAACACAATAGACCAGGGAGGCAATACTCACCCTCTCACCAACACAGAAATCCAGGGAGGCAACACTCTCCTTCTCGGCTACACAGTAGGCCAAGGAGGCAACACTCACTCTCTCACGAGCACAGTAATCCAGGGTGACAACACTCACCCTCCCACCAACACAGTAGGCCAAGGAGGCAACACTCTTCCTCTCACCAACACAGTAGGCCAGGGATACAACACTCACCCTCTCACCAACACAGTAGGCCAGGGAGGCAACACTCTCCCTCTTACCAACACAGAAATTCAGGGTGGCAACACTCACCCTCTCACCAACACAGTAGGCCAGGGAGGCAACGCTCTCTCTCTCGCCAACTCAGTAGGCGAGAGAGGCAACACTCACCCTCTCACCAACACAGTAGGCCATGGTGACAACACTCACTCTCTCGTCAACACAGTAGGCCAAGGAGGCAACACTTACCCTCTCACCAACACAGTAGGCCATGGTGACAACACTCACTCTCTCATCAACACAGTAGGCGAGAGAGGCAACACTCACCCTCTCTCCAACACAGTACGCCAGGGAGGCCACACTCACCCTCTCACCAACACAGTACGCCAGGAAGGCAACACTTACCCTCTCACCAAAACAGTAGGCCAGGGTGACAACACTCACCCTCTCACCAGCACAGTAGGCCAGGGAGGCCACACTCACCCTCTCACCAACACAGTAGGCCAGGAAGGCAACACTTACCCTCTCACCAAAACAGTAGGCCAGGGTGACAACACTCACCCTCTCACCAACACAGTAGGCCATGGAGGCAACACTCTTCCTATCACCAACACAGTAGATCAGGGAGGCAACACTCTCCCTCTCGCCAACACAGTAGGCGAGGGAGGCAACACTCACCCTCTCACCAACACAGTAGGTCATGGTGACAACACTCTCCCTCTCAACAACACAGTATGCCAGGGAGGCAACACTCTCCCTCTCACCAACACAGTAGGCCAGGGAGGTAAGACTCACCCACTCACCAACACAGTAGGCCAGGGAGGCAACACTCTCCCTCTCACCAACACAGTAGGCTAGGGAGGCAACACTCACCCTCTCACCAACACAGTAGGTTAGGGAGGCAACACTCACCCTCTCACCAACACAGTAGGCCAGGGAGGCAACACTCTCCCTCTCACCAACACCGTAGGCGAGGGAGGCAACACTCACCCTCTCACGAACACATTAGGCGAGGTTAGGCAACACTCTCCCTCTCACCAACACAGTAGGCCAGGGAGGCAACACTCACCCTCTCACCAACATAGTAGGCCAGAGAGGCAACACTCCCCCTCTCACCAACACAGTAGGCCAGGGTGACAACACTCACCCACTCACCAACACATAGGCCAGGGAGGCAACACTCATACTCTCACCAACACAGTAGGTCATAGTGACAACACTCACCCTCTCACCAACACAGTAGGCCATGGTGACAACACTCACCCTCTCACCAACACAGTAGGTCATAGTGACAACACTCACCCTCTTACCAACACAGTAGGTCATAAAGACAACACTCACCCTCTCACCAACACAGTAGGTCATAGTGACACCATTCACCCTCTCACCAACACAGTAGACCAGAGAGCAACACTCACCCTCTCACCAACACAGTAGGCCAAGGAGGCAACACTCACCCTTTCACCAACACAGTAGGCCAGGGAGGCAACACTCTCCCTCTCACCAGCACAGTAGGCCAGGGAGGCAACACTCTCCCTCTAACCAACATAGTTTACCAGGGACGCAACACTGTCCCTCTGACCAACACAGTAGACCACTGTGTCAACACTCACTCTCTCACCAACACAGTCGGCCAGGGAGACAACACTCACTCTCTCACCAACACAGTAGGCGAGGGAGGCAACACTCACCCTCTCACCAACACAGTAGGTCATAGTGACAACACTCACCCTCTCACCAACACAGTAGGCCAAGGAGACAACACTTACCCTCTCACCAACACAATTGGCCAGGGAGGCAACACTCACCCTCTCACCAACACAATAGGCCAGGGAGGCCACACTCACCCTCTCACCAACACAGTTGGCCAGGGAGGCAACACTCACCCTTTCACCAACACAGTAGGCCAGGGAGGCAACACTCACCCTCTCACCAACACAGTAGACCAGGGAGCAACACTCACCCTCTCACCAACACAGTAGACCAGGGAGGCAACACTCACCTTCTCACCAACACAGTAGGCCAGGGAGACAACACTCACCCTCTCACCAACACAGTAGGCGAGGTTAGGCAACACTCATCCTCTCACCAGCACAGTAGGCCAGGGAGACAACACTCACCCTCTCACCAACACAGTAGGCCAGGGAGTCAATACTAACCCTCTCACTAACACAGTAGGCCAGGGAGGCAACACTCACCCACTCACAAACACAGTAGGCCAGGGAGGCAACACTCACCCTCTCACCAACACAGTAGGCCAGGGAGGCCACACTCACCCTCTCACCAACACAGTAGGCCAGGGAGGCAACACTCACCCTCTCACCACCACTGTAAACCAGGGAGGCAACACTCACCCTCTCACCAACACAGTAGGCCAGGGAGGCCACACTCACCCTCTCACCAACACAGTAGGCCAGGGTGGCAACACTCACCCTCTCACCAACACAGTAGGCCAGGGAGGCAACACTCACCCTCTCACCCCCGCTGTAAACCAGGGAGGCAACACTCACCCTCTCACCAACACAGTAGGCCAGGGTGGCAACACTCACCCTCTCACCAACACAGTAGGCCAGGGAGGCAACACTCACCCTCTCACCCCCACTGTAAACCAGGGAGGCAACACTCACCCTCTCACCAACACAGTAGGCCAGGGAGGCCACACTCACCCTCTCACCAACACAGTAGGCCAGGGAGGCCACACTCACCCTCTCACCAACACAGTAGGCCAGGGTGGCAACACTCACCCTCTCACCAACACAGTAGGCCAAGGAGGCCACACTCACCCTCTCACCAACACAGTAGGCCAGGGAGGCCACACTCACCCTCTCACCAACACAGTAGGCCAGGGAGGCCACACTCACCCTCTCACCAACACAGTAGGCCAGGGAGGCCACACTCACCCTCTCACCAACACAGTAGGCCAGGGAGGCAATACTCACCCTCTCACCAACACAGTAGGCCAGGGTGACAACACTCACTCTCTCACCAACACAGTAGGCCAGGGAGGCAATACTCACCCTCTCACCAACACAGTAGGCCAGGGAGGCAACACTCACCCTCTCACCAACACAGTAGGCCAGGGAGTCAACACTCACCCTCAAACCAACACAGTAGGCTAGGGAGGCAACGCTCTCCCTCTCAGCAACACTGTAGACCAGGGAGGCAACTCTCTCCCTCTCACCAACACAGTAGGCCAGGGAGGAAACATTCACTCTCCCACCAACACAGTAGGTCAGAGAGTCCACACTCACCCTCACACCAACACAGTAGGCCAGGGAAGCAACACTAACCCTCTCACCAACACAGTAGGCCAGGGAGGCCACACTCACCCACTCACACCCACAGTAGGCCAGGGAGGCCACACTCACCCACTCACCAACACAGTAGGCCAGGGTGACAACACTCACCCTCCCACCAACACTGTAGGCCAGGGAGGCCACACTCACCCACTCACCAACACAGTAGGCCAGGGAGGGAACACTCACCCTCTCACCAACACAGTAGGCCAGGGTGACAACACTCACCCTCTCACCAACACAGTAGGCCAGGGTGACAACACTCACCCTCTCACCAACACAGTAGGCCGGGGAGGCAACATTCACCCTCGCACCAACACAGTAGGCCAGGGTGGCAACTCTCACCCTCTCACCAACACAATAGGCCAAAAAGGTAGCACTCACCCTCTCACAAACACAGTAGGCCAGGGAGGCAACACTCACCCTCTCACCAACACAGTCGGCCAGGGAGGCCACACTCACCCACTCACCAACACAGTAGGCCAGGGTGACAACACTCACCCTCCCACCAACACAGTAGGCCAGGGAGGCCACACTCACCCACTCACCAACACAGTAGGCCAGGTTGGAAACACTCACCCACTCACCAACACAGTAGGCCAAAAAGGTAGCACTCACCCTCTCACAAACACAGTAGGCCAGGGAGGCAACACTCACCCTCTCACCAACACAGTAAGCCAGGGAGGCAACACTCACCCTTTCACCACCACTGTAAACCAGGGAGGCAACACTCACCCTCTCACGAACACAGTAGGCTAGGGAGGCAACACTCACCCTCTCACCAACACAGTAGGCCAGGGTGACAACACTCACCCTCTCACCAACACAGTAGGCCAGGTTGACAACACTCACCCTCTCACCAACACAGTAGGCCAGGGAGGCAACACTCACCCTCTCACGAACACAGTAGGCCAGGGAGACAACACTCACCCTTTCACCAACACAGTAGGCCATATGGACAACACTCACCCTCTCACCAACACAGTAGGCTAGGGAGGCCACACTCACCCTCTCACCAACACAGTAGACCAGGGTGACAACACTCACCCTCTCACCAACACAGTAGGCCAGGTTGACAACACTCACCCTCTCACCAACACAGTAGGCCAGGGAGGCAACACTCACCCTCTCACGAACACAGTAGGCCAGGGAGACAACACTCACCCTTTCACCAACACAGTAGGCCATATGGGCAACACTCACCCTCTCACCAACACAGTAGGCCAGGGAGGCAACACTCATTCTTTCACCAACACAGTAGGCCAGGTTGGCAACACTCACCCTCTCACCAAGACAGCAGGCCAGGGAGGCAACACTCACCCTCTCACCAACACAGTACGCCAGGGAGGCAACACTCACCCTTTCACCAACACAGTAAGCCAGGGTGACAACACTCTCCCTCTCACCAACACAGTAGGCCAGGGAGGCAACACTCACCCTCTCACCAACACAGTAGGCCAGGGAGGTAACACAGTAGGCCAGGGAGGTAACACAGTAGGCCAGGGAGGCAACACTCACCCTCTCACCAACACAGTAGGCCAGGGAGGCAACACTCACCCTCTCACCAACACAGTAGGCCAGGGAGGCAACACTCACCCTCTCACCAACACAGTAGGCCAGGGAGGCAACACAGTAGGCCAGGGAGGCAACACTCACCCTATCACGAACACAGTAGGCCAGGGAGGCAACACTCATTCTCTCACCAACACAGTAGGCCAGGGTGGCAACACTCACCCTCTCACGAACACAGTAGGCTAGGGAGGCAACACTCACCCTCTCACGAACACAGTTGGCCATGGTGACAACACTCACCCTCTCACCAACACAATAGGCCAGGGAGGCAACACTCACCCTCTCTCCAACACAATAGGCCAGGGAGGCAACACCCACCCTCTCACCAACACAATAGGCCAGGGAGGCAACACTCACCCTCTCACCAACACAGTAGGCCAGGGTGGCAACACTCACCCTCTCACCAACACAATAGGCCAGGGAGGCAACACTCATTCTCTCACCAACACAGTAGACCAGGGTGGCAACACTCACCCTCTCACCAAGACAGTAGGCCAGGGAGGCAACACTCACCCTCTCACGAACACAGTAGGCCAGGGAGACAACACTCACCCTTTCACCAACACAGTAGGCCATATGGACAACACTCACCCTCTCACCAACACAATAGGCCAGGGAGGCAACACTCATTCTTTCACCAACACAGTAGGCCAGGTTGGCAACACTCACCCTCTCACCAAGACAGCAGGCCAGGGAGGCAACACTCACCCTCTCACCAACACAGTACGCCAGGGAGGCAACACTCACCCTCTCACCAACACAGTAAGCCAGGGTGACAACACTCTCCCTCTCACCAACACAGTAGGCCAGGGAGGCAACACTCACCCTCTCACCAACACAGTAGGCCAGGGAGGTAACACAGTAGGCCAGGGAGGTAACACAGTAGGCCAGGGAGGTAACACAGTAGGCCAGGGAGGCAACACTCACCCTCTCACCAACACAGTAGGCCAGGGAGGCAACACTCACCCTCTCACCAACACAGTAGGCCAGGGAGGCAACACTCACCCTCTCACCAACACAGTAGGCCAGGGAGGCAACACTCACCCTCTCACCAACACAGTAGGCCAGGGAGGCAACACAGTAGGCCAGGGAGGCAACACTCACCCTATCACGAACACAGTAGGCCAGGGAGGCAACACTCATTCTCTCACGAACACAGTAGGCCAGGGTGGCAACACTCACCCTCTCACGGACACAGTAGGCCATGGTGACAACACTCACCCTCTCACCAACACAATAGGCCAGGGAGGCAACACTCACCCTCTCTCCAACACAACAGGCCAGTGAGGCAACACTCACCCTCTCACCAACACAATAGGCCAGGGAGGCAACACTCACCCTCTCACCAACACAGTAGGCCAGGGTGGCAACACTCACCCTCTCACCAACACAATAGGCCAGGGAGGCAACACTCATTCTCTCACCAACACAGTAGACCAGGGTGGCAACACTCACCCTCTCACCAAGACAGTAGGCCAGGGAGGCAACACTCACCCTCTCACCAACACAGTAGGCCAGGGAGGCAACACTCACCCTCTCACTAACACAGTAGTTAAGGGAGGCAAGTCTCACCCACTCACCAACACAGTAGGCCGGGGAGGCAACACTCACCCTCTCACCAACACAGTAGGCCAGGGTGGCAACACGCACCCTCTCACCAACACAATAGGCCAAAAAGGTAACACTCACCATCCCACCAACACAGTAGGGCAAAAAAGTTAACACTCACCCGCTCACCAACACAGTAGGCCAGGGAGGCCACACTCACCCTCTCACCAACACAGTAGGCCAGGGAGGCAACACTCACCCTCTCACCAACACAGTAGGCCAGAGAGGCCACACTCACCCTCTCATCAACACAGTAGGCCAGGGAGGCAACACTCACCCTTTCACCAACACAGTTGGCCAGGGAGGCAACACTCACCCTCTCACCAACACAGTAGACCAGGGAGCAACACTCACCCTCTCACCAACACAGTAGGCCAGGGAGTCAACATTCACCCTCTCACCAACACAGTAGGCTCACACAGTTTATATGCCTACTATATACATGCCTCACCTATGACAGAAAAAAAACGTTTTTTTGAAAAACAGGGCCATTAGTTTGACGTAAGACCAACACATGCAGTAATCTCCGAAAGATCTTCACCTATTGCTTTGAAATTTTGACTCAGCGTTCCATTCAAATTGTTGGGGTACTACTGTTCTTATCTCTTTACTCGGTGAGCAATAGTTATCTCAAGGACACTCACCGTAGCCCAGCGGGTCTTCACTCTAATCCTCTCGGCGCCACTGCACGCCAGGAGAGTATCCCAGTCAATCCCAACCGGCCTTCTGATTGAGAAGGAGTGGGAACACACTTCTTGTTTACTTAACTGTTGTGTGGCCCGCCCCAACAATAGGGCTTTACTATTAACCACAAGGTCGCCAACTGGTGTTTTCGGTGTCCAGTAACACCTCAGTGGACTGGTTGAATTAGTGGTAGCCTTGGCAAGGTCACACTCAAAAGATCAGGAATCCGGCAGGTACTTACTCTTATCACTCTTTGCTTTCCAGTATAATATAGCCACAAGATCAATGGAGGGGATGATATAAACACAGAAGTAATTTTGTATTTTACTTAAAATGCATGAAAGATGTCACAAGGTCATATCAATAAATAAGTCAGCTGATCCTGGCTGTAGCCCGGTCGTTCCCACGAATATTATGCACTCACTAAGTGGCAACACCTCCCCCTCTCGTCAATGTCACGATCAGCTGATTGCCTGGCTCCGGGCGAAAGTTTATTGCTTGTTTTCTAGATTCCCGCGCGCTGTTTCTTTAAGTTCTCCAATATTACTAGAAACTCGCACACTCTATATTGGCAACAATAGCACGTATTACTTAGTTACACTATACTCGGGCTCAAACAGTCGTTTCTACAATCAATGCGACAATGACTCACTGTAATGGTTTTACCTGCCCTTCATTCAATGATATATTATGAAGTATTTAACACTGGAGTTTTCAGTACTTTCTCTCGTGGGCGATAACACAATAATTCACTGTACTCACAAATGATTAATCACTGCATGAACACAGACATATATAATGTATATAAATCAGACATCAATAAATGGTAAATAAATAGTTTCTGGGCACATAGCCTAACTTCCAAATACTGGCATAATATTATATATAATTTATCACTATATGTTCTCATCAAAGTCTCTAGAAAGATATACAAAACACAGTAAATTTATCACTTGTTCCGGGTGCCTGTACACACCAATAATAAACATGAATATTATAAGTACTCTTGATAGTACTATCCTGCACACTGGTGCTTTATTGTGACATGGGTGAGACTTGCTCACGACATATAAAATCCTCAGGCTAGATAATATAGCCGAATAATATAGCTAACTAAAGGGGAATGGGGAGGGAAACTAG